>NC_054713.1:26813991-26838991 GCF_016097555.1 Gigantopelta aegis | reverse complement strand
TTTGTGAGAGCAATGGAACTCCAGAGATCTCTTGGAATGCCAATCACAAAATATAGTTTCTGTCTTCTGAGCTAAAGGCAACTTACTTGTATCCCTCAATTGCAGCATGAGCTGCATGCAATAGCAAGCATCAGTCAGCTTGAAAACACCGGATGGCATACAACCTTGGATATTGTTTTAATATCTGTTGTCAAAACACCTTTCCTTGGAATGTATTCGTGTATACTGCCTTCCTTCATTCTTTGACTTGGAAAGTATTTAAATTGGTGATATTGGTAACCTGATTCCGAAAGGTTTTCAATTGTTTTATAAAATATGTTGCTCTTAGTAAAAGTTCCATGATATATACCAAGCACAATATTAACGTTTTGTGTGGCTTCCACCTCATAATGTCTTATGCATTGATTTACCACCTCTAAAAACTTAACAAAATCACTGTTTACTACTTGGACCAAGTCAATCCCATCAAAAATAGTTAAAACATTTCTGTTAGACTATCTGCTCATATCAAATTCATCTGCAACGAGGCCCATTATAGAGATACCAATGAAAGTTAAAGGATATCTGGAAATTATGCCTTGTGCCAGCTCAGAGATTGGTTTTTAATTCATTTTTTGTTACAAATGGCTAATGTTTCAACTTTTCGTGTTCTGATTTTGTCATCAGATTTATTGTTATATATATAGTCGCTCACCCTGGAAGCTAGGCTACATAACATTGTTCTTCATCAAGTCAAAGGCAGTATCCACTGAAACTGCCTATGCAGTACAGATGTTCTCAGCAAATGCATTTAATCAACACTGAATGAGGCTTACTACCAGTACTATGGAATATAATCATAATCCCTTTAAACGTGTGGCTTTGGAAACTCTTTATGATAACACATTGATGCTCTGCTGTATCTTTTTAGCAGCAGAATTTAGTCTTATCCCTGTTGTGGAACTCATTTGGAAGATAGGTTTTGTGCTTAATAAATCGGTGTGTATGTGTCATAATACAGCTTGTCAAAGGAGAGCACCGTAGAATCACTAACGTAATAGCCCTAAAGTGCAATCCCCACACGAGATGATCGTAGAAGGCTAAGCAATGCATCTTTGTAACTGCGAGGCATAATAAATGCTGAAAACTCTTCATTTCTGTGGGACAGACATTTGAATAAATCTTTCTAGAGATTGTTTAACTCTGCTAAAACTTGGCAAACTGTTAGGTTGTCAAATTTCATTTGGTACAAGTCTTTAACCATGCTGGGTTATTTTTTGGTGAGCTTTTTGCCCAAATAGTAAACTGAACAAGCTAGTCTCATAATACTTTTAGAGCTTCAAGATATACTTGTACATGGTTGTACATCTTTACTCCAAGGACTCAATTAACTACGTCTACAGCAATCATGTACCCCTAAACCTATGTACAAGCCTTGAAATCACCATTATATGATGCCTATAGCATTAAGAATGATTCCATTCTTAAGATAATAATGACATAGCCGTCGTTATGCCTTTGCAAACGGTTTGATTCATCAGTACGGCAATGGTTTTTAAAGGTAGTTTTATTCTGAGATGCTCTGGTTCTGGTTCACAATTTGAAATACAATCGTCGGCTCGGAACAAGATGTATTGATAGTAGGCAGGTATGGTTCATGTTGATATCTCTGGTACTCGTACCGAATTCAGTCCAACTTTGGATTTTCCATTTATATCTGTGTTTGTCTGCCTTGCTAGCCTCCAAATAAGGTCATTTGTTTTCAAGCAACTTTAGCTATAAATGTTTGGGGTTTTGTTTTATCATTGGTACGATCCATTACCAGTAACTGTGGTCTAATACATGCTCCAGAAACATAAAATTTCAAACATTTGCTCCACCAGTGAGAGCCACCTCCAGTCTATCAATGTCCCAAAATAGATTTGTCTAAATTAGGCTAAATGGTGGGTGAAAAATATTGAAGTGCTAACTCGTGGTAGCCCCTAGTCTCAGAAGACATAAAGCTCTATCAGGGAGTATGACACACACCCTGTCATATTATTTTCAATGTCTTGATTAGTTCAACATAATTATGAAGGTAGTAATGCATGCATATTACATTTTAGGTCATGTGTACAGCTGAATCACTTACCAGTGTATTAATGCAATTAATAAATAGGTAAACTTAAATATAATAAAAATGTGTTGTTTTGATCGTTTAAGTTGTAGATTCAACAGTATGCCTATTTGTGTGTGGCCATGTTATGATATGTTAGTATCTTCCATGGACTCTGTACAAAGATACAATTTTAAACAATAATACCTTTGTTGTCATGGTTATATTACAAAGATAACAATAAATACGTGATGAATATGGGGTTTAAATGAATAACGTAGACTTTTAATCGGCTTTAGTGTAATGAGAGATAATTTTAATGGCATCTCACCAGCATATAACGTCAAATTCACTTTGTATGCAGGACCTAAGTAGTATTTAGCAGCTTAATATAGATTTGTGTGCCAAAAAATCCCTGAAACAGAACATTTGAGGATTACTTGAGTATAAAAGTATTACTTGAGATCCTAACCCTCTAGGGATGACACGATTGCTTCTATTTCTGAAATTCGTATACCACTAACATGTTCTTCTCTTATTTCTGCCTTGCCCATCATAATAAATATTTTATAATGTGCTTTATTTAGTCACTGTTAACAATTCCATTGACATATTGCTGTTGAGGAAATAGGGGTAGAGTTATAAAATGTGTAATTACACAGCAAATTCTGCATCAAATTTTTATTTATAGGATGTAAATAATACCTGGATGTCCAAATGAGCTTCTATTTTAATTAGAATATTTAAAGAGAATATTTGAGGTATTGAGCCTAAACTTTATGTTAAATTTCCACAAAATAAAACGGTGTGAATTGTTGTACTTTGTAACGTTACAGAAAAAAAGTGTTATATGAGACTCTAATCCTCCACGGATTTCAATATTGGTAATATATCTGAATTCTCCAATTCATTATTTCCCACGTTTTGTTTTCCTAAATGTCCTGAGAAATATTGTACAATGCTTTTAATATGGTCAACCTTTAGCAATTCTGTAAAAATGTAACTGTTGAGGAAATAGGGGTAGGTTATAAAATGTGTGATTACACAGCAAATCCTGCAACAAAACGTTATTTATAGGATGTAAATAATAACTGAATGTCCAAATGAGCTTCTGTTGTAATTAGAACGTTTAAAGAGAATATTTGAGGTGCTGAGCCTAAACTTTGTTACATTTCTACTGAAAAATAAAACTGTGTGAATTGTATTTTGTAATGTTATATAAAAAATGTTACATGAGACCCTAATCCTTGAAAGATTTCAATATTGGTAATATATCTGAATTCTCCAATCCATTATCTCCCAATCCTCCAAATTTTGTGTTCTTTAATGACCTCACAAATATTTTACAATGCTTTTAATATAGTCACCCTTTAGCAATTCTGCAAACATATAATTGTCGTGAAAATGGGGGTAAGGTCACAAAATGGGTAGATACACACAGAAAGCTGTGAGTCCTGCAATGCTATCATAAATCTTCCATCCCTACGGATGTAGGCCTTGATAAAAATCACTATGATCATTCGTCTCCTCAGATGGTACCGACCGACCCTTCTGGCTCATGGACTTGTTGTTTTTTGTTATTTGTGCAACCATGGATCTCTTTGTTGAATTAAGAACACGTGGTGATTCTGCTTTTTGTCAGTGACGTTATACATGTATCAAAGGTTGTGGCATGGTGCATATAAAAGACCCTTTGCCACTAATTACCAAATATTTGACAAATTTTAACTTCGAATAGCATATAGTGGAATATTTACCCATGTCCATTCTATTGCGTAGTAACCGGGTTTAAAAAAAAAATAACATAGACCAAAAGTTTGTATACTATTTAGACAAAACAGTTGGTATACCTATTTAAGGAAACAAGCGTTCCGAGAATACTGCTAAAGCAATTTGTACATGTAACTGCCAAAAATGGGTAAATCCCATTGAAAGGTAATCTACAATTTTGCATGATGGAGTTTTAAAACATTATTTTGAAGCATTGCGAAAAAACAACAACAAGCAAGTCCGGAAAACTATATGTGAAATAGATGGACTTGACAGACAGAAAGACGGTCTGACTAACTCAAAAACGGACGGACGGACAGACAGACAAATATACATACATAGAGACAGACAGACAGACAGACAGACGGACAGCAAGACAAAACCTAGAATTCCCTCCAGTACCAATAGCTAAAGACGTCACTTTCTAATGACGTCATCAGCTTTCCGGGTGTTATGTTCATTTGATCCCGGAAAAATAATGTAATTTAGGAGATAACCATATGGAATTTTTAGATTTGCAGGTGTTATTGTCTATTTGATCCAGCAACTGTCATTTTTGACCGAAGGCGTTAGCCTGAGGTCAAAAATGAACCATTTGCGAGCATCAAATAGACAATAACACCCACAAATCTAAAAACTCAATATGGTTATGTCCATTGTAAACTGACTCGTTTTTCTATGAAACTAACTGTATATTTGTTATTTCTTGAAAAATACCTGGCCACAATCTAATTGTAGATCCTTGAATCGTCAACTTCGCCTGTTCCAATTGCTAATGACATCACTTTCTAATGAGTTTTACAATTTTTACGTGACAGTGACTTTTACTCTAAGTTTTAATTTGATCTATCTGTATTATTTGTATTTTTGCACAGTTCTTTACGCTGTGTTTTATTTGACACTTAAATGTTTATGTTGATGTTGATCATCACTTTATTTGTTTGCATTACCATAGTTTGACACCCAGTGGCCGAGGTATATTTCGTGCTGGGGTGTCGTTAAATATTCATTCATTCATTCATTCATTCATTCATTCATTCATTCACTTTCTAATGTGCTAAGCTTTCCGGGTGTTATTTTCATTTGATCCCGGAAAAAGAATGTAATTAACCAATCACAATACAAAACACACTCGCCATCAGTTTACAATAACCAATCACAATACAGAACACACTCACCATCAGTTTACAATAACCAATCACAATACAGAACACACTCACCATCAGTTTACAATAACCAATCACAATACAGAACACACTCACCATCAGTTTACAATAACCAATCACAATACAAAACACACTCGCCATCAGTTTACAATAACCAATCACAATACAGAACACACTCACCATCAGTTTACAATAACCAATCACAATACAGAACACACTCACCATCAGTTTACAATAACCAATCACAATACAGAACACACTCACCATCAGTTTACAATAACCAATCACAATACAAAACACACTCGCCATCAGTTTACAATAACCAATCACAATACAGAACACACTCACCATCAGTTTACAATAACCAATCACAATACAGAACACACTCACCATCAGTTTACAATAACCAATCACAATACAGAACACACTCGCCATCAGTTTACAATAACCAATCACAATACAGAACACACTCACCATCAGTTTACAATAACCAATCACAATACAAAACACACTCGCCATCAGTTTACAATAACCAATCACAATACAAAACACACTCGCCATCAGTTTACAATAACCAATCACAATACAGAACACACTCACCATCAGTTTACAATAACCAATCACAATACAGAACACACTCACCATCAGTTTACAATAACCAATCACAATACAGAACACACTCGCCATCAGTTTACAATAACCAATCACAATACAGAACACACTCGCCATCAGTTTACAATAACCAATCACAATACAGAATACACTCACCATCAGTTTACAATAACCAATCACAATACAGAACACACTAACCATCAGTTTACAATAACAAAGGGTCCATTGACGTTCACCCATTGATCGGTTGTAAGATGAACTGACAGCGTTTTCTCATTAAACCCGTTTCCAGCCGTAAGCAGGTAGATTCTCTGCAGGTATAAAGTTACGAGTCAGTGCACTGTGGTAATCATCCATATAGCATTAACCCAGTGACTTCATTGCTACGGACCGGCCTCGGTGGCGTCGTGGTTAGGCCATCGGTCTACAGGCTGGTAGGTACTGGGTTCGGATCCCAGTCGAGGCATGGGATTTTTAATCCAGATACCGACTCCAAACCCTGAGTGAGTGCTCCGCAAGGCTCAATGGGTAGGTGCAAACCACTTGCACCGACCAGTGATCCATAACTGGTTCAACAAAGGCCATGGTTTGTGCTATCCTGCCTGTGGGGAGCGCAAATAAAAGATCCCTTGCTGCCAATCGGAAGAGTAGCCCATGTAGTGGCGACAGCGGGTTTCCTCTCAAAATATGTGTGGTCCTAAACCATATGTCTGACGCCATATAACCGTAAATAAAATGTGTTGAGTGCGTCGTTAAATAAAACATTCCTTTCTTTCATTGCTACGTACAGGCTGGGGGCGGGATATTGATGTGTCGCCTAGCATTCACCCGAGATTCCCTCGACGAACCCATTGGGGTTTTTCCCATTCCAGCCAGTGAACAACTACTATATCAACGACCGATGTATATGTTATTCTGTGTGTGGAGAAAGTATATAGAAAAGATCCCATGCTTCTAGCTATACTATAGTGGGAAAATGTAGCTGGTTTCCTCTGCAGACTATCTACCCGAATGACCAACTGTTTGCCTAGTGCAGGGCGCACATTAAGTCATTACTTTTCTTAATGTGCAGGGCTAGTTGTTTCCCTCTATTTAACACATTTAAAATGGCGGGTAAATTTTTTATATTGTCGGAAGATTTATTTTGTTAATAATGATGCAAGTACTTCAATGGGGATTTTGTGAGTACGGTAGGTTATACATGTTTGGTTTGTGTGTCCATTTGTTGCACTATTTCGGTTGAGAAACGATTGAAACATGGTGCCACAAGTTTTGAATACCAGCTATATATAGGGTATGTAACAATATTCGGACGTAGAAAGAACCACACTTTCTACGTCCCTTCGGACTAATGTTTGCCCTCCAGTAGTCGATTGTTAATTAATGTACTTAATGGTGACAACCGTCGGTGGGCCCACTGGGCTATCTCTTGTTCCAGCCAGTGCTCCACGACTTGTATATCGAAGACTGAGCATTTGCGTAAGCCATTTATGGGTTACGCAAACACAAATTCAGGTAACCCATTTCGTTTTTACGTAACCATGTCATGACCATATAAATGATGTCATAAATTCAATTGTTTAAAGACACCACTAGAGCACATTGATCTATTAAGCATTTCCAGAGGCATGGTGATATGTGATTGTCATCATCGCGTGAAACAGATACAGGATAGTCCGACTGGTATATCAAAGGCCGTGGTATGTGCTATCCTGTCTGTGGGATGGTGCATATAAAAGATCCCCTGCAACTAATGGAAAAATTTAGCTGATTTTCTCTCTAAGACTATATGTCAAAATTACCATATGTTTGACATCCAATGGTGTTGTTAAACAAAACCAACTTTAACTCTTTTTTTCACAGTTGTGTCATAAATCAAAACAAAATTATACGCCTGCATGTATTACTAACACCGAGTTACGTTTCGATGTATTAACTCGTATATTATAGCCGTCCGTTTATTAATACTCCCAGTTCGTTGATTACTTCGGCCTGGCTGGTCCAACTGGAAGACATTAGGATGTCCCTGGTTCTGTTGTGTAAAGACCTGTGACTGCTTATTAGATCTATTCTCGTCACACAGCTCAGATGAAGGTTTCATTAACACGGTGTGCCGGTGACAAACGTGTGCAGTCGAAGAAGAGCTAAGTGATAGAAATTAATCTGCAGAATCGATTGCGTCAATATAGAGCTAGGTACAGTAAGTTCCCGGCGAATGCCTCGACATCATTATGCGTCTCAACCGCAACTCTCTACTGCTACACAGGGACGTCTGAGAGGCTTAAAGGACTTTTTAAATTGAAGTTCTTTGGGGGTTTTCAATATAGGTAAAATAAAGTCAAGTCCACATGTATCTGCCTGTCTATCCATCCATCCATCCATCCATCTATCCATTCATTCATCTATCCATCCACCCATTCATCTATCCATCCACCCATCCATCCATCCATCCATCTATGTATCTAATATTATCTATATTTCTATATATCTACTAGTATCTATCTATCTGTCTTTTTATGACTGTCTGTCTGTCTGTCTGTCTACCTGCTTACCTACTTATCCCTCCCTCTCTCTCTCTCTCTCTCTCTCTCTCTCTCTCTCTCTCTCTCTCTCTCTCTCTCTCTCTCTCTCTCTCTCTCTCTCTCTCTGCGCAAAACTATGGGTGTTATATAAAACAAAAGAGTATATCGAAAATGAGCTGTGAAAGGTTCCACTTTCTTCAGGTAATACTTTGAAGGACAGGTTGGAGTATTCATATTTATTGGTCATAGTTTGGTTCATATACTGCATACATACTGTTTTTCATCACATACGTTAAAGGGACATTCCTGAGTTTGCTGCAATTTTTAAGATGTTATCGACTAACGAGACTTTTTAACGATTGTAATTACATATCAAATATATTTTCCTGTAAAACATATTAGTGGCTGTATATTAAACGTGTTATCTGATCGTTCTAATATTTGTACCAACGTGAATTGGATTTTGTTTCCTAAAATAATTGTTTTCGTACGTACGAAATTATTTGAAGACAAAATCCATTTTGGGCTTCTTAAAAATATTAAGACGACCAGAAACACACTGAAAATACAGACCCTGATATTCTAAACAAGAAAATATATTTAATATGTAAGTTTAATCGTAGAACTATTTTATAGTAGGAAACATTTTACAATGTAGCAAACTCAGGAATGTTCCCTTTAATATTGTTTCCTATGGGATGTATTTGTTACAGTACAATTTATTATTCCTGCTCTAAGTATAACGAAGTTCAGCCAGCCGTTTTTCGCTGACGTTTGCGATCTATTTTCACTGGTTCCCAAAGTGGTTATTCGGTTTACTGTGAAGCATAAACACCAGTTTAGCAGCAAGAGGTTTACTGAACTTACATCCGGTAAATGCACCAGAAGTTGTATTTTGTTTGAAACACAACTATTTTGATTTGTTGGATAATGACCTACTAACCGACAAGGATTAAGCTTTCATTCATGTAAAATCATAACGTCATAACAGTAATAACATTAACCAATTGGAATACAAAAATATTTCATACAGTGAAGTTGACAAATCTGAACGACAAAACCGTTAACCACAATCAAGACCGTATCTCTACACAATACAGAGTCAAGTAGCTATTTGGCCAAATAGTGCCTCGTCCATAGGAGGACAGCCACTTCCGAGGAGATCCTTTACTGGACAACACATACGTGTTGCACCCGCTAAAAGAGGACTGCCACTCAGGCTAGTTTACTAAACTTGCTCATTGGAATAAATACAGCTGTGATGACATGCACTAGTGAACATTATTGTCAAAATAGTGATGATATCAGGTGTTTGCGAAAGGTGAGCATGTCTTGCCCAGCCGATAGTACTTGTCACGAGTACTGTCACCACAGCTGTTCATGAAAAAAAAATGTTTTGTTTAAAGACACCACTAGAACACATTAATTAATTAATCATCGGCTATTGTATGTCAAACATTTGGTAATTCTGACACATAATCATCAGAGGAAACCCGCTACATATTCTTAATGCTGCAAGGGATATTTTATATGCACTTTTCCACAGACAGGCAAGCACATACCACGGCCTTTGACCAGTTGTCGTGCACTGTTTGGAATGAGGAAAAAACACAATCACTTGAATGGATCCACCGAGTAGGTTCGATCCTGCGACGCAAGCAATCTCATGCAAGTACTCAACCGACTGAACTAAATCCAGCCCCTCAGAAAAGAAAGAAAGAAATATTTTATTTAAGACGCACTCAACACATTGTATTTACGGTTATATGGCATCAGACATATGGTTAAGCTATCAATAAATACTACCAGTAGTTAAATTTTAGAAGAGAAAAACATTCAACGAGATTTTTTGTTTGTTTGTTTTTGTTTTTTGTTGTTTTAGGGTTTTTTGTTGTTGTTTGGGTTTTTTTTAAGTAAAACGAAGTTAACAAATATACTGAACCGCCTTAAAGAAGAAAATAAGAAGTGTGTTTTGATAAGTAGTCATCAGAGAAAACCTGCTAAATGTTTCCTAATGCAGTAAGGGATCTTTTATGTGCGTTTTCCCCCAGACAGGAAAACACATACCACGGCCTTTGGCTAGTTGTTGTGCACTGGTTGGAGCGAGAAAAATCCCAGTCAGTTGAATGGATCCACAGAGGTTGTTAGATCCTGCGACGCAAGAACCGCCTTAGGAACGTAAGACTCATTGTACCAAATATTTCATATTACATTTAATAAACAGATTGGACTCCGTTCAATATCAAATACTACAAATTACTGTTTAAAGTCCCCAGGTGTCGTTAAACATCTATTCTGTTCTATTCGTTTAAAGTCCCCGGTTTTCGTGCTGGGGTGTCGTTAAACATCTATTCTGTTCTATTCGTTTAAAGTCCCCGGTTTTCGTGCTTGGGGTGTCGTTAAACATCTATTCTGTTCTATTCGTTTAAAGTCCCCAAAGTTGTAACGTGTTTCATCCTCAGGTACGTACATGCACATAAACATACTTTATTAGTTTTTGTAATATAATGACCACATTATATGCGCGGCATTCTAGGGTACGTCTCAGAGTCTGAGAGAAATAAATCTATATCGCCATGTAGAGGCTTCTTCCCGGACTGCCGGGACACTTCACCGAACGGCTCATGTTTGCTCATAAATTGACGTTCGTGGGCTTTGATGAGCAATTCACATTAATTCATAAGCTGACAAGCCGAATCTCAATATTTTGTACGAAATATGGACGCTGACAAACTGGAAGATGGGAAACAAAGAAAGCAGACGACTTAAAATTCCAATTCGACGCCAACATTATTCAACGCAAGAAATCTGCCACGATATCATCAAACTAATTAGATTCAGCTATCACAGTGTCAGTTTCAGTTATGGAAAAATCTGAATTCATACGGAAAACAAATGAATTCATATGAAATAAACTGAATTCTTATGGGATAAGATTAATTTCTCTTGCTATCAAAGCAACGTAAGGCTGCTAACACACGCACACGCGCGCACGCAGACACAAACATACAAGTGGATATTTTATGAATTTTTATATAGTCGTGTAGTTCATTAAAATAATTTACTGGCCACCACAACAATGTATTTTCTTTCCAGACCGTGGATACTAGTATTCCCTTGTTATTGACCGGCTGTAACGAAGTTCTTCTGACAAACATTTGCTTTATTCCTTGTCAGTTATCGTAAATCATTTCTCCTTTTGCCACTTACACGCCAGTCATGAAATGTGAATCTGAAATAGCATGTTATATTAAGCTGTTATGGACGAATATGAATTTGTGGGCGTGTGGTCGTTAGGACTCATTTATTCTCCAACATTAACTGGATCTCTCCAACAATGAGCAATCGAGCATTTTACTCTGATTTCAACACAGTGATTGATAATTCTTCCCTACGGCTTAATGCGGAGCGCTTCTTGTGCAAGACACCGATCGACCAATGCGAAGCGCCAATATAAACTCTGCACCGTTGTGAATTCTTTGACCAAACACGATTTTCCCATTGGCGCTTGCCATTGCGTGCGAATGCCAGCGTGGGAGTTCGTTTAAGGACTAAACTTTAGATACGAACGTTTCCTTGTGGTATTAGGCTTATGGCTGATAATCAGTCGAGTTATTCGCAGTTTACTGAAACAGACCAATAAAATGTAAGTATCTAAATATGGAAGATCCGTTTTGAAGGAAAGTGTAATTTTCTTGTTACCCGAGGACCGACGTGTTTCACTAAGATTCCCTGAGGTGCTTTCACTTATATTGAAGATCATTGTTCAGTTATCTTCATAAATACTTTTACCCAAAGGAAATTGATATTTTTTTCGCGTAGGCTTGTGTTTTCGAAAAGTGGGGAGAAAAGAGAAATCGTATTCTTATATTGCTAGTTTCAGACGAACCTTTGTGAAGAATAAAACATCAACAAAAATAAAGCATTGCCCCACAACATGCATTGACAGTAAAACATACATGTAAGTGAAATAACGTTAATGTGTCACTGACCATAACATTGTACACGAAATTTTAACCCAGAATATTTAGTGTTTATGATGTGACAGACTGTTTTACGGAAGAGACACGGCATGACTCAAAGGGCTTAGTGTGTCCATCTGTACCGTCTTTTGGGACGAAATAGATACTCCATGTTTTATTCACGGAGAGAACTGCTGCAAACTGCATGGGTATCGTATCAACTACGCGGATTAAAAACAATTACTATGAGTCCAGTAAACGATTTGTCTCGGTAACAAGGACCACATCCAACAAGATTATATGACATAATATACGTGTGCTGTATTATACGAACAAGAAAATCAAAATCATCGCATGTTATCAGTTCTAAGGTGAAAGTGATCTTGAGATGACCTTCCTCTGTAGAAGTTATAATTGTGGACTACATTTGTAATAAGGTGACCTTCCTGTTTAGAAGTTATAATTGTGGACTACATTCCTAACACTGGTGTGAAAATCAATTGGACTAATTGTGATAGAAAACATTTATCATGTAAGAAACTGAACTGTTGTTGGATTCGTCTGCTATTGTGAATACTCAGTCTGCAACCGTTGGGGAATCCGAAGAACTAAATTATTGAAATATAAACTCTGTTTAAGTGTTTGTCTTATTAACACTAGTCTCGTTAAGCAGCGACTTTTTTGTAATAACGTGTTGAACTGAAGGATAAAACAGATAGCTGATCACCTCTAACGGTGATTTGCGCGACAGACTGCATGTCATCAACGACTGGTGTTACACGTTAATAGGTGGATTAACGGGTTCTCCTGGGATACAAGACATTACTGCTGGCCTCTTGGCAGAAGCCAGGCTTGGTGGGCGATCACGCCAACAGATGTGTTATTAACAATCTCCTGAGAGTTCAGCACCGATTCATCTTAAACCATCACGACAGTCATGCTCTTTCGACAGTCATGTTCTTCTTGATGAGCGATCAAAAAAACCCAACAAACAAAACAAAACCAATCTGTGCTGCTAAAGAATCCATTTTAAGGTAAACACGATTCTCTACAATATATTATCTGGTTTGCACAGGTCATGGAAGTTAATGGGTTGTAGGATGTAATTATCTTTTCAACATCTGACGCAGTGAACAAAATAAAAAATTTCATTTGTCACGCGATACCTGAATTTCGCCAGGCCACGAACCGGATACCAGGTGTTCTATAAAAAGCTATCATCTGTTTTAGCTGCATCGAGATGAAAAAAGACTGATGATGTTTTAGCTATAATCTACCGAGAGTTCAATGCTTTACGGAGAGACTGTTTGAGCTGTCACTGTTGTTTTTGTTCAGTAAACAATTTTTACTAAATTGTACGGAAACAAGGAGGCTAAACCAAAAACGTTCAACGGGTTGTTTGTGGGGGATTTTCGTGGGTTTTTGTTTCTTGTTTTGTTCTCAAATGTCCATGTGTATCGGCGAACGTTTTCCTGAGCATCTGACTTTGCTACGTTTAGCTGGAAACCCTCCCGATGTAATCGCGCCTTCGCTGACCGCTGACGAGATTGAGCAACCATTCTCTAAAGACGTTGTACTGACTTCTGCACCAGAGATGTCCGCTGGTCAAATCGCGGCGGGACTCGTACTGTCTGTGATCATCGTCCTCACCGTGGCGGGCAACGTGCTCGTGTTCCTGGCTGTGATATCCCACAGGAAACTCAGGTACGTCTCCAACTACTTCATCGTGTCGCTGAGCGTCGCCGACATCCTCGTGGCCATCCTTGTGATGATCCCCGCCACGCTCAACGAGACGCTCCTCCAGTGGGTCCTCGGCGTCACCATGTGCTCCATCTGGGCATCCTGTGACGTCATGCTGTGCAGTGCGTCCATCCTGAACGTGTGTCTGATAAGCCTCGATAGGTATATGGCCATCATGACGCCACTGCGTTACAACACTCTGATGACGCACAAACGCGCCCTGCTGCTGATCGCTGCTGTCTGGATGATCGCCATACTGACGTCATTCGTTCCAATTCAGAATGGGTGGCACAACGTGGACGTGCCGTCCTTAGTGAACCTGACGCTTTTCAGTGAACAGCCGCAGTGTTTGTTCATCGTAAGTTTCCCGTATGCTATAACAGTGTCCACAGTTACTGTTTTACTGCCTATTATTATAGCGTTTGTCTTGTACTACAGAGTTTCGAAAGAGGCACAAAGACAGGCGTTTTTTGTTGGAACTTTAATAGCTCCAAGCCGACTGTTGTTGGGTAAAGACATGTCTGCTAAAAGCATGCGAGAACCCTACACGACAAAAGCTACCGTCACGTTAGGGGTTATCGTAGGGGCATACGTCTTCACGTGGACTCCATTCCTTGTGGTCAACCTCACAGACTCGTTTTGCCGCTGTATACCTCCAAAGTTATTCATTGGGTTTGTGTGGCTGGGATACTGCAACAGTCTTATAAACCCCATCATTTACCCCTTGTTTATGAGAGACTTCAGAAAGGTCTACGTAAGATTGTTTCACGGATGCTGTGCGAAGTTACGGTTCTGGAAAAACTCTTCCAAAGTTGACGCGAACTCATTGTGAACTGAATTCTTTGATCATCAGGTGTCATGCAAAATCAAGAAAGGTCTAGACGAAATGGATTAAAAGTCTAGAACTCTAATGGTATTAATCTTAATGTTTATTCATATTTGTGTTACTCGAGGATGTACAGAGAATAACTTTGAGATAAAACTGAAAAAATATGAAGTCCTAAATGTTCATGTAAATATTATTATTAAATCGATTTGGCTGTGTTAAGATCTTAGTGGATAGTGGTTATACATTTACTATGTAAAAGTCAGTGATGAAAGTGGAGATTTGTTTGAGCGTATTTTCATATTTCACTTATGAAAGTATATTGAAAGATTTGGCAAGCAGACCATACCAGAACTATTGTGCAAGCGGCAAAGGTTCTGCATCCCGCCATCGTCCAGGATGAAGACAGTACTTAGCTAAACTAGTTTGTTAAACGACGTGTGACATAACTCTTTTTTTGTGATCAAGTAAGGCACATTTTCTAAGTAGTTAACTGACTATTATAATTAGAAAACAAATTAATACAGTTGAAAATATATCAAGAGATAAATGCATATGCATGTCAAACAGTGAGTTCTACAACTATGCTATTGTTACGTTACTGTGTGTCTTTAGAAGTGTATATTTGTATATTTATTTGTGTGTGTATACATGTGTATAAACGAATTGACATGCCTGTTAAAGATTAAAACTCATACTAAAATTTTGCGATATTGTTCTCTATTACTTTGAAACATATAGTTCCACCAACCTTAAATAACAAGAAATGACATCATTCTCAAAGACGCAATGAAGCAATTATAGTATGCTGTTAACACTATAGTCCGTTTGTGTCAAAAAGGAACTGACGAATTGGCAAACAACTGTATGTTAAATAAATGCTTATGGCGTCACTGATACCATGCTAATGAAATGTTTTAACAAAATAATTATATGTAAATAATTTGGGGTGTTTTGTTTTACAAATTACCATAAAATTCTACAGATTAAATATAATTTTTAATACAGGGATGAAGACAGAATACTGTGACAGCAAAAGTGGACAGTTTTACCAGTTACTTTAGCGTGGGATTGCATTACCTTGCTGTTCCATCAGTCGCCATCATCCATTTAGCCAACTTGATGGTAATTCTTGAAGCTTTTTTTTTTTTTTTAATTTACAATAAGATTTTTTTTCATGTGTTTTAAATGTAATAATCTGTTTTTATGTGATGTCACATTACTCATTGTAGAGTAACATGACATTTCATCGGATCTATTTTTGACGCAAATGGATTTTTATCATTTTTAAAAAATATTTATGTAATACCAACAGTCCTATTATTTACGCATGTAAATGCGATGTTTCTGGGATCTCATTCTTGCACGTTAATAGTTTGCCTATAGTTTCAATCGAAAATATTTTATTTGGCAGCTGTGAATTATGTAATGGATTTTAATGGGGTTTTTGTTTGCTGTTCAAAAATGAAAATATTGCCATGAGTATGTATATAGTGTCCAGAGGGCGAAGATCACACCAAGTGTATAACTACCTTATGCACTTAAGGTGATCATAGGGCTAAGATCGCTTCACGGAACGGGGCCAAGATAATTAAACATCACTGTACATGGATACACTTGAAAATTATTTATTTTATGTATTATTGGACAAATCTGCCATGGTTTTCGTTTTTGCATTGAAGTTCACAGTTGTTTGAGCTGTACCAGCCCATTCTTTGGGAAGTACTTTTGTTTCACAATACTTCGATGAACTGAAATGGTAACATGTTTAACTACCAATGCTAGTTTTTTCTATTCTAAACAATATTAGTATATAACATTTAGTGAAATATCTTGCAATATCAGTGAAATATAAGTGTTATCAGTCACTCAGTGAAATATAAGTGTTATCAGTCACTCAGTGACGATCACACATTTCAGAGTGAAAATGTCACTATTTCACTCTAAAATATGTTATCGTTACTGCAGAAAGTGTTATCTTCACTGTAAGAAAGACGGAATTATTTTACAAATAAAGGTAAATTGCCAAAAGTTATATAATAAATAGAAAATTTCATGTTTTTTGTCGAATATGATTTATATCTCATCTCGTGAAGTTTGAAATCATATCACACTCGTCGCGCAAGAGGGACTCGTGAGCTATGATCGCAAATTTCACTCGATGAGATATAAATCATATTTGACCACACAAAACATGAACTATCCTCTATTTATTTTATGGCGCATTAATGGTGCTCATTAAAACACTGACACATTTCGTTTGTGTTACCGCTTTAAATATAAACTACATGGCTCGACAATAAGTTGTAATATTAATATTTTAATTTGAGCACGTCTTAGTTACTACCAAATTAGGATTAGTAATTTACTAGTTAGTTACGAATAAGAAGTAGAGTCGAATGTTTGATGCATGTCGATATATTTTTATTATTGAAATCTTGCTGAAAATCTTTTCAGGAGTGGAGAAAATTACAAAACAACTGTCGAGTTGGCCAACTTCATCGTGACAGTTGATAGTCTGAGTTTGGCATAACGTGACAGTTGATAATCTGAGTTTGGCATAACGTGACAGTTGATAGTCTGAGTTTGGCATAACGTGACAGTTGCGTTGTAATTTCCCCTACTGGTGGGTTCAGATTCACAACTACTCGTTCGTAGGAGTGGTATTCGACGAGAACCGAGCTGGACAGTCGTAGAAGTCGTGAGATCGACGAGTTTGCCAACTCCGTGGTGACAGTTGATAGTCTGACACTAGCATGATATCGATATTACAATTGTTTTGTTTTTAAATCGATATTACAAATCGGCATGTCAAAACAGATACAAATATTTTACCGTTAACTTATACATTGCTGACAACAAATTCAAATTGCTTCTGGTCATCCTAGCATTTTAATGGCTCAAAATTAATTTTATTCTGTACCAAAGGGTATTTACCTAAAAAAATAAGCGGCTTAAATGGAATTTGTACTACCTCGTTAAACGAAATTCCGCTACATGTATGTTCAGCGGTTAGTCATCTGTGTCTTTGACGGACGAGCAGGCTTTATTTCATGGCAATTAAGGAAAACAATTTTACATTTGATAAATGAAGCTACACAATAAATACAATTATATCGATTTTTTGCTAACATGTTGGTTGAATAATTGCTAAAACGTACTTTATCAACGTTATAAAAGAAATCCTGTAAATTGAAATGAAAAATCTGGCTTTGTGAAAATGTATTTGTCTTTTATCTTCACTTCAAATATATACATCAAAATGTTTACTTTGATTTCTCATTTATTTCTAATAAAAAGGCGGATAAACTAGCTATTACACGTTAGGACTATTTCAGAATTGATTATATGGCACGGGAGGAAATCATTTGGTTTTTTATACCCGCCACTAAAAATTAAATTATACTCAACAATAAAAGAAACGCAAATATTTTATTAATAACTATTACATATATGATATAATGGGATATCATTATTGTATATAATGCATGAGTCCTGACACGAGTTTCGTAAAAATCAGTACGATTCACACGCAAGCGTAATAATTTCTTTATTATCCACATTATCCACAATATTATTTTTATGAATAACAAGCTAGGATCATGTCAAAACGTTTCAAACGTAACTCGAAAGAGATAACGAAACGACATCATTTTCCGAAATGACGTCATTTGGTTAGTGTTTACATCTGAGACTGGGGAAGCTGCATTAAGTTATGACGTCGTTTAGGAATTAGGAGCCAGAGGCTCGCATAATACAATTTTTATTCGTAATATATGATATTGACGATACCGAAAAACACTCTGGTAATAACCTCTATATATGATAGAGTTAATTTGGTAAATAAACTGTAAAATGGACCTCAAATGTTCAGAAGAGGTTGATCATTTTAACAGAAACAAAAACTGTGGAGAGCAATAATGTTTAATAAATAAAAGAAAACTAAATTGATATTTGGGTTTATTTGGTGGTTCAGTATATTCGAGTCGTGAGAAGCTTCATAGACCCTAAAGCAATAGTTAGTGTTTACATTGCCCCAATCTCCAGTAAAGTGGCTGTCCTCCTATAGACGAGGCACTAGACAGAGATTCATGGAGACATCCACTAATTTTTGCCAAATACCCATCTGACTCTGTGTTGTGCAGAGATACGACCTTGATCATGTATTACGGTTTTGTCGTTCAGATTTAATATCAAAATGTGGTCTAAGAATCACAAATGTTAAATTACTAGAAGTTTGTAACGCACAATAATATCTTGGATGAAAATGTGTATCTAATGCTTGGCGCACACCTGTTGCTTAGCGCTGAATCGACTGCCGATTAACGCCGACTCGACTGCCGATTAATGCTGACTCGACTGTCGAGTCAGTAGTCTGAAATAGTGCACCTGCATACACACACACACCAGCCAACGCGACAGTCTAATCGAAGGGAAAGAGGCGACAATCGATTCACTACGCTGCCCACACCAAACGATTAACGCAGACGGGACTGTCGAGTCTGCGTTATTCGGCAGGTGTGTGCCAAGCATTTAAATACAATGTAACTCTAGAGTGAAGCTCTTAGATTTTACTACCATCTGAATTAGCTTAGATTAAAAAACAAAATATTTAATATACATGTATATAGTGAAAGGTTTAGAAAAAATGTCAATCGACAATTTCAAAATCCCCACAGTTAAATTGAATGTTTATTACTAGTAAACAAACAACTAAAGGGAGTTTTTCTTAAAATATATATTTAATAACAGCAACTGGCTTGACAAGCGCTAATACCTAGTTGTCCAGCTGAACTTGTTAAATGAAATGTGTGTTATCTACTGATGTTGTGCGAAAATAAAGACATCTAAATATAAAACAAATGTGCAGGTAAAATGGCTTCGTGTTTTTGGTAAAGACCTCTGTCGAAAAATGGTATGCAACTTCTCTAGTTCAGGCTTAGACCTAAACACGTGTAAGTTGCCAGGAATGTGCCGAACAAATATATTAGGTAGGGTAGATCGGCTTCGTTCACCCCTACAGGTCCAGTTAAAATGATATGTATGTACTCTTTTTACCTACAATTTTTTAAACTCCGTTACTTTGAATATAAGATAATTTTGTTCAGTTTAATACTATTGTAATATACGTGTAATATATGGTAATGTGCGTGTTAACCGAATGTTTAATGCACCTGTATATGTAAACATCTTCCGACATTCTGAAATACTGTTATAAATTGAATAGTTTTGTAAACAAATATCAGACTCCAGGTAAATGCGCATAAAGAATAACCGGTTACTGTCTTAAGATATCAGCTTTTTATTATATAACATTTAGTGAAATATCTTACAATATCAGTGAAATAAAAGTGTTATCAGTTAATCAGTGACGATAACACATTTTAGACTGAAAATTTCACTATTTCACTCTAAAATGTGTTATCGTCACTGGCATTTTAAAAATAAAGGTAAATTGCCAAAAGTTATATTATAAATAGAACATTTCATGTGAATTTCTCGTGAAGTTTGTAATCATATCACACTCGTCGTGCAAGCGCGACTCGTGAGATATGATTGCAAACTTCACTCGATGAGATATAAATCATATTTAACAAAAAACATGCAATATCCTCTATATCCTGCGAAGGTTAGAATAGCGAAACTCTGCCGATAAAAACTGCGAAACTCCGCAGGATAAAGCCGATATCTTAAGACAGTAACCGGTTATTTTATTTATTTATTTAATATAAAAACATTATAAAACGAGAACTATTTTATTTCATAAACTTACTGTTCCCCATGGTAATACACGTAGGTTCATCTGTGTTGAATGACTTGTCGCCAAAAATATCTATACGCAAAAACGAAATAGTTCTTAAATAAAGAATAATTTATTTCTTATTTAAAAAAAAAATTGTCTTCAAAACGGTTTTTTAAAAGTCAAAACTATTAAACGGACTAAGAAACTTTGAAGAATACAATATTCCTTTGTCATCATAAACAGTGTAAAAGGGGTTCCGTCCCAAAACAGCTATGTTTGGTCATTGACCGAAAATGTAGAAATGTATCTAGTGTTCTTATCTTGTCAATATATGCAGTAAATGAATGAATGAATGAATGTTTAACGACACCCCAGCACGAAAAATATATGCAGTAACTGCAGGAATAAACTAATTACTTTATATTCTACTAAAATGGATAAAAAAAAACTCCAAACCGTGGGTTACACTTCTAGTATCAACAATTTTGAAGTATGATTTTCCAATGGAAAAGCTCTGGCGTAGGAAGCGGGGGGGGGGGGGGGGGGGGGGAGCAGGTGGCATGTGTCCCCACCCACGTTTTAGCAATAGCGATGGTTTTTATACACATTTATATATATTTATGAAACGTGTATGTAAAGTATCCTTCATCGCTGTTTCAAAAAACGTATCATATGTTGTGACAGTGATATTTTTCTCACGTATCGCAGTACTCATATTGTGTTGGACACCAAATAACCGTAATTTGAGATATGTCAAATTGTTGTTGACGATATATTCCTTTCAGCTAATTTAATTTGAATAAACAAATATCATTACAAATAGAACCGACCTCAGTGGCATTGTGGTTAAGCCATCGGACATAAGGCTGATAGGTACAGGGTTCGCAGCCCGGCACCGGCTCCCACCCAGAGCGAGTTTTAACCATTACACCCTCTTCTCTCTCCCTAACCACTAACCCACTGGCACTGTCCTGGACAGACAGCCCAGATAGCTGAGATGTGTGCCCAGGACAGGGTGGATAAACCTTAATTGCACATAAGCACGAAAATAAGTTGAAATGAAAACATTACAAATAGTAAACTAGAGCTTAGATATTTAGAATCGGAGACTGCATGACGTATACCTGGGAATTAATTAACGAGCTGCTAGTTTTTACCATGTGTCTTATACAGTGAACATGTCGTGATTACAAAACATTGAAATTAATGTTCTGTGTATGCAGAGAATATTGAGAAGAAAAAAAAAAGATTAACAACAAGTGACACTCTCAATATATCAATATTTAACGTGTCCTGGGCAAAAAGACAGAAACCGTAAATATACATGAACAAGTGTGGTAATCATCTATGGGGCTGGAATCACACTGAATGGTGTATACTACCAAATCAAATCCCACAGACGACAATGTGTGGCTAAAACTCCTACCTGCTGCTTTTCAATCGGCACAAACGCCATGGATATAAATACTACCACCCCTCACCCTTAAAGTGAATCAGGAAAAAAATGGGGGTCAAGCTGCTCATTTCTGAGATAACGGGTAGCGTCTATGACTACCCAAGTTCCGCACAAAATTCGAGTACTCTTTTTTTACAGGTACCCCATACATGTTTCAAGCACAAGGCTACTTGGCACAATGGTACTAGATGAAATGAAATTGCATAAAATGTTTTGTCCAGATGAAACTTTTTTTTTTTGACAACCAACACACTCACATTTATCACCTTGTGGTGTTCACTTCTGTCAAAAGTTCGGTGCACCTCGAACTTTGACCCAGCCGGAAGTTATTTGGTTTAGTACTACCTGAAGTTCTTCTTGTAAGTAATTTCTTAATGCCATGTCGGTAAATACCCTGTAGATAAAGAATATGTGAGAACTGAAAATCTATTTAAATCACGTCATCGTGGACAAGTACTTCACGAAGTCCTTTTGGCTGCATCGAATTCAAGTGATGTTTTATTAATTTCCAGGTGTACATTTTATGAATAAGCACACGTCATGTTATGTTCAACAGAAATGGTTATCTCACTACTACATTGGTATTACCCACGTCTTACGTGAGGGTCGACAGGCGACTAGGTAGCTCGAGTCACATCCAGCCCTACCCCTTATTGATATTGATATGTAGGGTATGTATAGAGGAAAGTATATGTAATGCTTTGGCAATTGTCGACAACCAAATGGTTGCAAGCTACCATGTCTAAAATAACCAGTCTCGATGACGCAGTGGTTAAGCCATCGGACTACAGGCTGGTAGGTACAGGGTTCGCAGCCCGGTACAGAGCGAGTTCTTAAGGGCTCAGTGGGTAGGTGTAAGGCCACTACACCCTTTTCTCTCTCACTAACCATTAACCAGCTAACAACTAACCCACTGTCCTAGACAGACAACCCAGATATCTGAGGTGTGTGCCCAGGACAGCGTGCTTGAACCTTAATTGGATATAAGCACGAAAATAAGTTGAAGTGAAATGAAATGTCTAAAATACACATTACTTTCCTAAATCTGATGCGACACAGCTTTAGTTTGATTATTCTCGAGTCCAGTCATGACATTAAACTTAAATGTTAACCAGTACCAACGCAACACGAAGAATGAATGGAATGAATGAATGTTTAAAGACACCCCAGCACGAAAAATACATGAGCTATTGGGTGTCAAACTATGGTAATGCAAACAAACAAAGTGATGATCAACATCAATATAAAAACTCAAGATTTAAATAAGAACAGTGCAAAGAACCGTGCAAAAATACAAATATCACAGACAGACACTGACTCCCACTCAAAATTTCAATGGTATCTCGAAGAAAACAAGGGGATTTGTGCTGTATTGGCCATTCTCAAAGAGAATGTTACACGCCTGCACCACAGTGAGAATAGAATAAAAAAAACCCATTGAAAATGTTAAACTTCGTCTTCTACGTTTTATTGAAACACATGTGTCATGATACACTCTAACTTGTAGCGGTGTGCTTAGACGAAACAGAACTATAGATTTACAAAATAAATTTGGCAAACAATATATTTATTGACTATCAGATTACAAATGCTTCATCTGTTATAAAGTAGTGCTATATATGAAAAAACAATTGTAATTAGTTGCCGTAAGCGGCTACTCGTAATATCTAAATTACACACGAAGCACGTAAGCTAACATAATTACTCAAGACTCCAGTAAAATACCCCAACAACATACTAATCATTTTGGTTTGATGTACAAGGAAAGAAAAAGTTAATTTAGAAATAACAACTATATATATATATAATTATTATTATTATCATTATTATTATTATTATTATTATTATTTAAACAAATATTGGTCAGTATATAAATAACGCAGTGATACGGATTCACAGTAAAGAATGTTGTCTGCTAAAAGAAGAATGAAAAAAGGGTTTTGATTTGCTTTTCCTGCTGTACTCCATATTGCATTATTCATTCTATTGTTAATGAAAGATTAATACTTCAGAGAAGAGTCAAACGATGCCGTAGCAACTGAAATACAATAATAACAATAACAATAACAACAACAACAACAACAACAATATTTATTTATTATTATTATTATTATTGTTAAATAAATAAATAAATAAAAAAAAAAAAATGAATAATAATAATAAATAAATAAAATGCACCACAAACATAATATATTTAGGACCACATATTTAACGACACCGCCCGAGCACATTGATTTATTATTCATTGGCTATTGGATGTCAATCGTCTGGTAATTTTGACGTCGTCTTAGAGAGGAAACCCGCTACATTTTTCCATTAGTAGCAAGAGATCTTTTATTTACGCTTTCCCCACAAACAGGATAGCACATATCACGGCCTTTGAGATACCGTCGTGGTGCACTGGCTGGAACAAGAAATAGCTCAATGGACTCACCGACGTGGATCGATCCTAGACCGACCTCTCCGATCGAGCGAGCGAGCACTTTACCACTGGGATACGTCCCGCCCATCTGACTCTAATGATAAGCAGTGTGAAATATAATCTCCACTATTACATATTTTACAGTTAACTTAGATATTACAGTTAACTTAGATATTACAGTTAACTTAGATATTACAATTGTTTGCTTAAACTTCTAATTCTGGCAAATCCAACGTGTTTCTAGTCGATTTAGAAACTCAAAGAAATGTAACTTATCTGAAATAGACAAGATACGAATCTTAAAAATTGAGTCAGTGGCCGGAAGTTAGTATAGATGATTGGAACGCAAGCCGCAGCCGCAGCCGCAGCCACAGCCGCATCAGATGCAGACTAAAGAAGAATTCTGGGAGTACTGCTAAAAGCACTACCGGGCACAACACATTTTCGTGTCTCCTAAGTTCAAGAGCCATAACTCTTTGAACAAGAGTACCGGTGAGTTACACGATACGCCCATCAGGAGTTTGATGAAAAACCATAGATATTAATGAATATATTACAGGTATGATTTAATTCTAATTATTTGATTTTTTTTTTGCAATGGGATGGATGAACAGTTTGTTTTGGACCAACTACATGTGAGGTTTGATGGCCCTGTATACATCTGTATGATATGATCTGCACAAGGATTTACTATCATGTGCAGTAGA
>NC_054713.1:26746491-26808991 GCF_016097555.1 Gigantopelta aegis | reverse complement strand
TCATTCTCTGTCTCTGTGTCTCGCTATTTCTCTCTTTCTTTCTCTCTCTTTTTCTTTCTCTTTCTATGTCTGTTTCTCTTTTTTTCTGTTTGTCTGTCTCTCTGTCTGTCTGTCTGTCTGTTTCTCTCTCTGTCTCTGTCTCTGTCTCTCTCTCTCTCTCTCTCTCTCTCTCTCTCTCTCTCTCTCTCTCTCTCTCTCTCTCTCTCTCTCTCTCTCTCTCTCTCTCTCTCTCTCTGTCTCTGCCCCTCTCGTGTGATGACATCGCATGTAATATCAATGTGCCACCTTAATTCTACATAGTGATGCAGGAAACCTCGCCTTACAGCCATCTTAAGTGAGTTTCGTTCTTCAACAGCTTGTGTTGCTGAAGTAACTTTAATCTGTGAGCTTGTTTCGTGACACGTTTCGGACAGTATTTCACGAATTACTGGCGTATTTCGCATAGAAATGGTCTTGTTGCTCGAAAATGTACTGGCTTTAAGAGACACTGGGCGAAAGGGTTATAATTTTGTCAAACGAACATTCTACCACAACGCCAAATTGATTTGCTTCCACCCTGTCTGAACTGGTATTGGACTTGAAGGGTAATCGCATCAACAGTTGATCGTAGCAGTGATTAGAATAACGATCTGTCAGTCAGTTCTCTCCAGTCAGTTAAAGACAGAGTCGCGCAGGTTATACGGTTCGTTTTGTTTAAAGACATATTGTCACAGACCACTGACCTATTTAATGGTCTAACAAAGTATTACCTGAACAAAAATAATTTTATTTGTTCCTAAATGTGCTTTATGCAGCCATGTTCATAATCACCACACTTTCATTTATTAATTATATTTTGTAAAAATAATTGAATTATGGCAATGGTCCATAATTCTAAAACTAAAACTGCCGAGAGGGTTGACATGGATTTCACTCCATCATGGTTCAGTTAAGGTGGTGCAATAGCTAGATTTGGTTTCCAACAATTAATGTAATTTTTAGCTATTATCCATTCTTAGAGAAATAGGGTCCTTAAATCCGTGACAGTATGCCTTTAATACTAGATTATAAATTTAAGTTACATTCACTTGTAATACTAAATACCAGCATTTGCCGCCCAAAACCATTCCATCCATTTACGGCAAAGGAAATTCTCTGTCGACATTATCGACGAGTTTCCATAACTTAAAATAAACACATAATAAGTACTTCTTCAGCTGACGCTATAAGCCCTTTGCAAGCATTCTAAACAGCTTGTATTAGCTAACAATTTTAACGTAGTAATATTTACGATTTATAACAACGTAGCCTTAATTCTCTAATGTATCAATATATCGACAACAAGTTGATTATTATCACTATGCATCTAGGTGAATACAGTTTTAGGGACAAATTAAATGCATGTAGGTCCTTTGCGAGACCATCTGCCGTGCGTCTTTAATTGGATATATATTTCAACAAAGGGGTGAGACGTATCCCAGTGGTAAAGCGCTCGCCTGATGCGCGGTCGGTCGGTACGCCCTACTGGGATATTTCTAATTCCAGCCAGTACTCAACGCCCGGCTTCCTCTCTAAAACAATATGTCAAAATTACCAAATGTTTGACATCCATTGATTAATAAATCAATGTGCTCTAGTGGTGTCATTAAATAAAACAAACTTCTTCTTTTTTTAACTTAAACAAATGTCCGTTTCTTTCCTTTGACCAAAATGTATATAATCCATGATACAATGTTTTATACAAGACTACGTAAACACAATTAAAATGAAAATCTTAATATAGGAACGTATGGATTCAGTTTGATCTTAACCGTATTCTGAGTTTTACATAATTATGTTTCTGGTTTTGATAGTTGACGCATGTCAAACATATTTCAGAATTTCGATGGAGCGGAGAAGATTTCCATACGTATAGTAAAATACTTCCAGTAGACTGTTCATTAATCAGAGCTGCCAGTGAAGGTGGCCTGTTGTCAATAACTGACCAGACCCCGGGCAAGAAGCAACTACTTACAGAAAATGGATTTCCTCCACGTTATTTCTTCGAACTCGCAATTGTCTGCTGTGGAGCGCGGGTCAGTATGGTATGATGAACCAAGAAAGACAAAGAAGAAAGGCGACCAGACTGACAACCAGTGAAGAAGCGCATGGTGGTCAATAGACAATGCTGTCGATTCATTAACATATTTTCAATAAGTCAAACATTAAACAGACACTACTGGTTTAACTGAATTGCATCCAGAGAAGGACATAAATCCTCTCATCAGATCTAATCAATGACACTTTAGCAGGGACTGTTTTGTTATATGTCTCTGGGCAGATTTCCTTGCTCAAGGATGAATTGAGCCTAGGACGGACATGCCTGAACCTTACACTGAGTCAGAGTCGAGGTCAGTTTTTATGACGCGGCGCCGGGCTGTGAGATACTAGATGTAGTGTTCTGTAAGTCTATCTGAACGACAAAAACCATAAACGCATTGAAACGTGGCAGAAATAAAGGACATTTGGCAAGATCATAATCGACTAGGTGCTTCGTTTATTGAAGGATCGCCACTCCTCAGGGCGACCAATATCCTTCTTACGGTGTTTTGTAGGACTGCCACTCCCCAGGACGATTAGCATCCTTCCTAGTTTGTAGAAGGACTGCCACTCGCCAGCACGATCAGCATCCTTCCTAGTTTGTAGGACTGCCACTCCCCAGGACGATCAGCATCCTTCCTAGTTTGTAGGACTGCCACTCCCCAGGACGATCAGCATCCTTCCTAGTTTGTAGGACTGCCACTCCCCAGGACGATCAGCATCCTTCCTAGTTTGTAGGACTGCCACTCCCCAGGACGATTAGCATCCTTCCTAGTTTGTAGAAGGACTGCCACTCGCCAGCACGATCAGCATCCTTCCTAGTTTGTAGAAGGACTGCCACTCCACAGGACGATCAGCATCCTTCCTAGTTTGTAGGACTGCCACTCCACAGGACGATCAGCATCCTTCCTAGTTTGTAGAAGGACTGCCACACCCCAGGACGATCAGCTTCCTTCCTAGTTTGTAGCAGGACTGCCACTCCCCAGGACGATCAGCTTCCTTCCTAGTTTGTAGCAGGACTGCCACTCCCCAGGACGATCAGCCTCCTTGCTCGTTTGTAAGACTGCCACACCCCAGGACGATCAGCTTCCTTCCTAGTTTGTAGCAGGACTGCCACTCCCCAGGACGATCAGCTTCCTTCCTAGTTTGTAGCAGGACTGCCACTCCCCAGGACGATCAGCTTCCTTCCTAGTTTGTAGAAGGACTGCCACTCCCCAGGACGATCAGCTTCCTTCCTAGTTTGTAGCAGGACTGCCACTCCCCAGGACGATCAGCTTCCTTCCTAGTTTGTAGAAGGACTGCCACTCCCCAGGACGATCAGCTTCCTTCCTAGTTTGTAGCAGGACTGCCACTCCCCAGGACGATCAGCCTCCTTGCTCGTTTGTAAGACTGCCACACCCCAGGACGATCAGCATCCTTTCTAGTTAGTAGAAGGACTGCCACTCCCCAGGACGATCAGCTTCCTTCCTAGTTTGTAGCAGGACTGCCACTCCCCAGGACGATCAGCTTCCTTCCTAGTTTGTAGCAGGACTGCCACTCCCCAGGACGATCAGCCTCCTTGCTCGTTTGTAAGACTGCCACTCCCCAGGACGATCAGCTTCCTTCCTAGTTTGTAGCAGGACTGCCACTCCCCAGGACGATCAGCTTCCTTCCTAGTTTGTAGCAGGACTGCCACTCCCCAGGACGATCAGCTTCCTTCCTAGTTTGTAGAAGGACTGCCACTCCCCAGGACGATCAGCTTCCTTCCTAGTTTGTAGCAGGACTGCCACTCCCCAGGACGATCAGCCTCCTTGCTCGTTTGTAAGACTGCCACACCCCAGGACGATCAGCATCCTTTCTAGTTAGTAGAAGGACTGCCACTCCCCAGGACGATCAGCATCCTTCCTAGTTTGTAACAGGACTGCCACTCCCAAGACAAGATGGAGCTTGATTGACATTTAAATAGATGCCATGATATGCACTCCTACACTACTGACAAAACAGTGATGACATTTGGTGTTCGCGAAAAGTAAGCATATCATGCATAGTGTTTTCCCTAGCTTGTTTTAGCAGGGTGCAGCACCATGCCTCAATAGTCTAGCACCATCTTGCCTTAATCAACACCATGCTGCCCTGAGATTAAACAAGCCTTTTTCAGTAATTAATTCTAAAATTGCCTTTATAAAACACCCAAAAAGGTATTATTAATTAATAAAATATGCCTTTTATATCGTTTGCCATTCATTTATTAAAGCAAGCACATAAATTACATTAATGTTTATTTCAATTAATTTTTGTGTATTTTTAATGAAAAACAAGTGCCCCGAAAATGGTGAAAATGCCCCAAAAGTGTTTGGTCTACCATGCCTTGCCAAATTTCTAGGGAAATCACTAATGCACCACCGACTGCACCCATCGTATAAATAAAAAAAAACCCAACAAACAATCAACAACAAAACGAGCGAGAAAACAAACTCCCCCACACCTGGATATCCATTAATGGTGCATTGCACTCGAATTCATAGAGTTATCTAGAGTGCAGTCCGGTGAACGTACTTTGCGTTCTAAAACAGTGACACTCGAGAGTGTTTCCTAATGGTTGGTGTTCACCTTCCTTACCTCGCCTTCTCATTCTGCTGCATGTACGTGTTTCCGGTAACGCGCTCTACACATCGGGAACAGAACGAGAAACTACTTCCTGGCGCTCCATCACAGCTCAAGTAAATTATTGATTCCCGTGTGTCGGCGCTGATTCATTTATCTGCGATCCAGTAAAGTCCATGTTATCGGGATTAATCGAGCAGTTAATGAAATCAGAGACACTCGGTAAAGTCAATATCAGAGATATAACTTTTAAATTATTTAAACCCAAAAAGTCTTTCAAAAATTTAGGATAGAATTTACGAAATACATTTATCCCTTCAGTTACGTCGTGTAACTTTTTAAAAATAAAAGTCGTGTATTATTAACAATTTAAACGACGTAGTTTAGTCACAATCCCAAGTCTTATTGTGCCCGTGTTAAACATTTACATGCATCTGAAGTAAAGGCGTGGTGACCACATTTCGTAAATAGGTCCTTGGTATTTTGTGAACGGATTATAAGTAAGTTTACGTCTTCTGGCTCAGTTTATCTAGTCTGGTGATCCTACTAATTAAATAAATGGATTCTACTGAACAGCATTAAGAAACCCTGCTATTGAGGTACACGTAGGTGTTCTTTATTCAATCCACATCTCAAGTGAGACATGAAATAGCGAGTCGGGATATCTAGTTACAGTTATACCTGTAGTTTCCTAGGAAGCCTCGGTAGCGAGTCAGGATATCTAGTTACAGTTATACCTGTAGCTTTCTGGGAAGCCTCGGTAGCGAGTCAGGATATCTAGTTACAGTTATACCTGTAGCTTTCTTGGAAGCCTCGGTAGCTAACCACGGTGGCTTTTGCCTTCAGCCACAAGTTGCAATCTGATAAACACACAGCAATTAGTGCTCTGCAGGTTGATTTTCCAATGACTCTTAATTCGCGTCACACTCACAGACTCTAACTCTGGTTCTTAAAGGGATATGCCCTAGTTTTTAAACACTAAGGCATATTTTTTTACTATTAGAGCCGTTTTTTGGTAACTGAAATCATACTTTACTTATTGTTATTGTTTAGTTTATCCATTTCCGTACATTCGAAGTGTTTTTGGTCATCCTGGCGTTAATATCACAAAATGCATTTCTCATGTTTTAAAAGACGCACGTGCGTCTGAGAAGTAACAGATATGGAGTTTGAGTTTTAGTCTATTTTTAGAGGGTCTTTCACCATTTCAGAGTCCCAGACTCATGTTTCACTCAGTTGTAACTTTATCCAAATGTGTTACAGGTTTGTAGATTAATTAAACGTACTGTTAATTGTCACGGGTTGAAACTAGAGTCTGTCCCTTTAATTAAACGTACTGTTAATTGTCACGGGTTGAAACCAGGGTCTGTCCCTTTAACTAAACGTACTGTTAATTGTCACGGGTTATAACCAGGGTCTGTCCCTTTAACTAAACGTAGTGTTAATTGTCACGGGTTGAAACCAGGGTCTGTCCCTTTAACTAAACTTAGTGTTAATTGTCACGGGTTGAAACCAGGGTCTGTCCCTTTAACTAAACGTAGTGTTAATTGTCACGGGTTGAAACCAGGGTCTGTCCCTTTAACTAAACTTAGTGTTAATTGTCACGGGTTGAAACCAGGGTCTGTCCCTTTAACTAAACGTAGTGTTAATTGTCACGGGTTATAACCAGGGTCTGTCCCTTTAACTAAACGTAGTGTTAATTGTCACGGTTGAAACTAGGGTCTGTCCCTTTAACTAAACGTAGTGTTAATTGTCACGGGTTGAAACTCTGTCCCTTTAACTAAACGTAGTGTTAATTGTCACGGGTTGAAACTAGGGTCTGTCTCTTTAACTAAACGTAGTGTTAATTGTCACGGTTGAAACTAGGGTCTGTCCCTTTAACTAAACGTAGTGTTAATTGTCACGGGTTGAAACTCTGTCCCTTTAACTAAACGTAGTGTTAATTGTCACGGGTTGAAACTAGGGTCTGTCCCTTTAACTAAACGTAGTGTTAATTGTCACGGGTTGAAACCAGGGTCTGTCCCTTTAACTAAACGTAGTGTTAATTGTCACGGGTTGAAACCAGGGTCTGTCCCTTTAACTAAACGTAGTGTTAATTGTCACGGGTTGAAACCAGGGTCTGTCCCTTTAACTAAACGTAGTGTTAATTGTCACGGGTTGAAACCAGGGTCTGTCCCTTTAACTAAACGTAGTGTTAATTGTCACGGGTTGAAACTAGGGTCTGTCCCTTTAACTAAACGTAGTGTTAATTGTCACGGGTTGAAACTAGGGTCTGTCCCTTTAAAGCTGTACATTTCAGTACCATGGAGTTTTTTTATTTCAACTTATTTTCGTGCTTATATCCAATTAAAGTTCAAGCACGCTGTCCTGGGCACACCCATCAGCTATCTGGGCTGTCTGTCCAGGACAGTGAGTTAGTTGTTAGCGGTTAGTGAGAAAGAAGAGGGTATAGTTGTCTTAAACCTACCCACTGAGTCGTTAAACGTGCTCTGGGTTGGAGCCGGTACAGGGCTGCTAACCCAGTACCTACCAGCCTTATGTTCGATGGCTTAACCACGACACCATCGAGGCCGGTGATCCGCCCTAGGTCATCTCACTGGCCATGCCAGAGATCGGTACAGGAACGATTGTGCCTGAAGCCGTTAAAGTATACGGGCACGTAAATAGAGTTCCGAAGCCGAGTCAATATCATGATATCTCCATCAAGGAAGGAAATGTTTTATTTAACGACGCACTCAACACATCTTATTTACGATTATATGGCGTCGGACATACGGTTATGGACCACACAGAAATTGAGACAGGAAACCCGCTAACGCCACTTCATGGGCTGTTGTTTTTCGATTAACAGCAAGGGATCTTTTATATGCACTATTCCACAGACAGGATAGTACACACCACGGCCTTTGTTACACCAGTTGTGGAGCTCTGGCTGGAAAGAAAAATAGCCCAATGGGCCCACCGACGGTATTCTATCTTACATAGATCGCGCATCAGGCGAGCGCTGTACTACTGAGCTACGCCCCCCCCCCCCCTCCCCATGTCTCCATCACGTTTAACGCCAGCAGCAACTGGTGGAACATATAAAGGATAGTCCTCATCGCGTGAATGAGATACTGGATAGTCCTCATTACGCGAAAGAGATACAGGATAGTCCTCATCGCGTGGAATAGATGATACAGGATCGTCCTCATAGCGTGGAACAGATACAGACTAGTCCTCATCTCGTGAAACAGATACAGGATAGTCCTCATCGCGTGACACAGATACAGAATAGTCCTCATCGCATGGAACAGATACAGAATAGTCCTCATCGCGTGGAACAGATACAGAATAGTCCTCATCGTGTGGAACAGGTACAGGATAATCCGCGTGAAACAGGTACAGGATAGTCCTCATCGTGTGGAACAGGTACAGGATAGTCCGCTTGAAACAGGTACATGATAGTCCTCATCGTGTGGAACAGATACAGGATATTCCTCATCGTTTGGAACAGATGCAGGATAGTCTTCATCGCGTGGAACAGATACAGGATAGTTGTCATCGCGTAAAACAGGTACAAGATAGTCAACATCGTGTGGAACAGATACAGGATAGTCTTCATCGCGTGGAACAGATACAGGATAGTCTTCATCGCGTGGAACAGATACAGGATAATCCGCGTGAAACAGGTACAGGATAGTCCTCATCGTGTGGAACAGGTACAGGATAGTCCGCTTGAAACAGGTACATGATAGTCCTCATCGTGTGGAACAGTACAGGATAGTCCTCATCGTTTGGAACAGATGCAGGATAGTCTTCATCGCGTGGAACAGATACAGGATAGTCCTCATCGCGTGGAACAGATACAGGATAGTCATCATCGCGTGAAACAGATACATGATAGTCCGACTAGTATATCAAAGGAAGTGGTATGTGCTATCCTTGTCTTTGGGATGGTGCATATAAAAGATCCCTTGCTACTAATGGGAAAATGTAGCGGGTTTCCTCTCTAAGAATCTATGTTAGAATTACCAAATATTTGACATCCAATAGCGGATGATTAATAAATGAAAGTTTGATCTGAAGCGGAAAAATAAAATCCAATGCAATATATAAAAGAAGTTTATCAGTAAACACACTAAAGTAGATATAAAATTACTTGTTAAAGTGACAAACCCTAGTTTTTAAAACACTACGACGTATTTTTCACTATTAAAGCAATTTTTCGATAATTTAAATTGGAAATACTTACATTTTATTATTTAGAATGTTAATTTTCGTACACCTGAAATGGTTCTGGTCATCATTTTTCATAAGTCTAAAAACGCACGTTCGTCTGAGAAGTAATGGTTATTGTGACAATCACTAGGTATTTTTAGCCGGTATTTCCCCATTTAAACATCACAGCTTTTAGCTTCTCTATGTTATAACCGTATCCATATGTGTTGCAGGTTAGTAAATTAACTAACGTTAGTGTCCATTTTAACGCGCTGAAACTAGGGTCTGCACCTTTAGTGACTTCATTGTTAGTTAGTTGCCTTAAATCATACTTTCTTCACCAACTAATTAAATATTATTTTTCTTGCTTTCATCTGTCGAGTAGGAAACATTCCACTAAGTTATTCCTGCCGACAATTATAGGAAAAAAATTAGTACGAGTTGGATTAATTCTGATTCTGATATGCAATCACAATACTCGAACTAGACTAACATGTTAACTTTTACCTCCGTAGCATTTGTTGTTTTCCTTTGTAATAATATGTTGATCTGTCTCTAATAGTCTGAGATAGATTTCGTGGCAGATGTAGGTCTATAGGTGGGATACACCAATCGAGAAAATATACCAGTAGGCTAATATCACTCTATAGAGCAGACGACATTCTTACCTACCGGAAAGTCTTGCTGTTTTGTTAATATTATGGTCAATGTTTTTACAAATTAAACATACAAACATTATATTTTTGCTATTGCCAAAACACATTTCATTTTCGTTTTAAGCAAAACTTGAATTATTGAGTAAAGGCTGGGACGGCGTATCTTATTTTAAGACCGGCCTTGGTGGCGTCGTGGTTAGGCCATCGGTCTACAGGCTGGTAGGTACTGGGTTCGGATCCCAGTCGAGGCATGGGATTTTTAATCCAGATACCGACTCCAAACCCTGAGTAAGTGTTCCGCAAGGCTCAATGGGTAGGTGTAAACCACTTGCACCGACCAGTGATCCATAACTGGTTCAACAAAGGCCATGGTTTGTGCTATCCTGCCTGTGGGGAGCGCAAGTAAAAGATCCCTTGCTGCCTGTCGTAAAATGTGGCGACAGCGGGTTTCCTCTAAAAAAAAAAAAACCAGTGTCAGAATGACCATATGTTTGACGTCCAATAGCCGATGATAAGATAAAAAAAAATCAATGTGCTCTAGTGGCGTCGTTAAATAAAACAAACTTTACTTTACTTTACTTATTTAAGATTCTAGATAAGGTTGAAAGGCAATGAAAGAATAACGCATCAAGGGAACAAATCAAAAGATGTTTATAGATTCTTTTAAATAAACATTAAAAACATATGCAATATTTGAGCTTTAAAAACCCCACATACACCCCCCACACACACACTCGAGCGCCTGACAAATAGGCTACAAACATGCACATACACACTAAAATCGGTTGTCAGTATCTATTATGTGTACTCCGTGCTATAAGCCAGTTATAGATAACACCAAGTCAAGTGAGTGTCAGAACCGTTAATCGATGTTATCTCGGTGAAGAGAGCAGCGCGATGTTCAGAACGGACTTGGCAAGACTGAAAGCGGATATGACGTAACAGTACGCGACTATGAATGTTCTGCAGGACCAAATAAATCCCCAGTGCCGACAAAGGTTACGCGTCTAAAAAGTGTGACACTTTACATTTAATCTATCTGCAAGGAAATTGGTTGTCATATGACATTTAACAGATTTAAAGAAATGTTCTTATTTATTGTTTGTGCTAAGGTGTCGTTAAACATTAATTAATTAATTAATTAATTATTTATTTATTTATTTATTGTCAGCTATCCTCATATAGCAGACAATGGTAGTTCCATTTTTATTGTATTTTGTACTGGTTTTAATCTCTAGTGTATTCTGCGTAACAACTGTTACTAAATAAAGGTTAGAAATAAAGAATCGTCCGTAAGTACATGTATTTACACAAATATTCAACATTACATATTACCACCAATCATATCTGCAGCTGCTTTTACTCCGTAAACATATGACGGTCCTCCGACTTCGACGCGAATCGGGGCGGGACGTAGCCCAGTGGTAAAGCGCTCGCTTCATGCGCGGTCGTCTGCGATGGATCCTCGTCGGTGGGCCCATTGGGCTATTTCTCGTTTCAGCCACTGCATCACAACTGGTATATTAAAGGCCGTAGTATGTGTTATCCTGTCTATGGGATGGCGCATATAAAAGATCCCTTACTACTAATGGAAAAATTAAGCGGGTTTCCTCTCTAAGATTGCTAGTCAAAATTGACAAATGTTTGACATCCAATAGTCGATGATTAATCAATGTGCTCTAGTGGTTTCGTTAAACAAAACAAACTTCTTCTTTTTTTTGACGCTGATTTCTCTGAATTGTTACAATGCAAGTCATTTGTGTTTCCTGTCACTACCGGTACACTATCATCAGTTCAGACGATCTGACCCCACACTAGAAGCTTGCTTTCTTGAGAAGGGGTCGTTTTAAAATGATGTAACGTTCGGCTGAAAAGTCTGAAATTTTGAAAACAGATTGGTGGGCTACGGTGTGATCCTGACCCATGGCCATTAGTGTTAAATACATTGCTTTTTTAGATAATGAAATATCAAAACGAAACCACTGTCACTGTGTTCAAATTAAAAATATCTTTCCATTGAGGTATTACATTTGATGATAACTTTATGTTTTACCCCTCCCAACCCCCAGAATAGTTTTAGAGATCAAAATAGCAAGTCACGATTAGCAAATACGTGACAGACATCACATTTAGTTTCATAAAATGTCTTGTTTTGAGCCTATATAATAAATTAAGGTACCAAAATACTAATCTTACTATCACAGGCGCCAGGCCTGCATAAATGCACTTGACAAGTCGAAAAAGAAAGAGAAAAGTAGCCTACAATGCTAGCTATAATTTTGTGTTCTGCGATAATAATATTTTTTTAACCTCTTTGGTAATCGAAGAAAAATCCAAGTTGTGTTTCCAATGCAAATTAAGCCATCGGACATAAGGCTGGTAGCCACTGGGTTCACAGCTCGGTACCGACTCCCACCCAGAGCGAGTTTTAATGATATAATGGGTAGGTGTAAGACCACTACACCCTCTTCTCTCTCACTAACAACTAACAACTAACAACTAACCACTAACCCACTGTCCTGGACAGACAGCCTAGATAGCTGAGGTGACAGCGTGATTGAAGCTTATTTTCATATAAGCACGAAAATAAGTTGAAAAGAATGAATGAAGAATATTTTTAATATTTAAGTATTTAGATAATCATCAGCTTTTTGTTTTCTTCCTCTTGTTTGCAATTCGGCTATTTCTTTTAGATGATACTTACAACTCAAACATTCTGAACATAAAACAGACATAGCGTGGCGAGGTTTTACAAGGGAATGGGCCTTGTAAGTCACTTTCTGGAAAATACCTACCTGTATGACCATCAATGTGTAAAATATACAAACTTTCATTTCTAAAATATTCAAGAGAGTAAAACAATTGCCTTCTTAAAGGGACATTCCTGAGTTTGCTGCATTGTAAGGAGTTATCGACTAATAAAATATTTCTACGATTAAACTTACATATTAAATATATTTTCTTGTTTAGAATATCAGTGTCTATATATTCAGTGTGTTTCTGGTCATTTTAATATTTGTAAGAAACCAAAACTGGATTTTGTCTTCAAATAATTTCGTACGTACCAAAAAAAATATTTTAAGAAATAAAATGAAATTTAACCTAGTACAAATATTAGAACTATCAGAAACACGTTTTATATACAGCCACTAATATTTTATGCAGAAATATATATTTGATATGTAATTACAATCGTTAAAACGTCTCTGTTAGTCAATAACATCTTAAAAATTGCAGCAAACTCAGGAATGTCCCTTTAAAATTAATCTTAAAGACGAAAAGCGGGAGGGGGGGGGGGGGGGGGGGGGGGGGGGGGTATGGGGGAGAGGATTTATTCTCCAAAACATTCTCCGATGTGTATTATTGTGCTGGGGTATTGTTAAACATTCATTCATTTATTAGTTTTACACTGTCAAGTAAATATTTCAGAAAGATTGCCTTGTAGCTATATCTCATGTATATTATGTTTAATTTCTGATTATATTAAAAAATAGATTTCAAGTTTGTTGAAACAAAGAGTGCAATGAGTCACATCTCAGAAATTGAACTGACAGGCAATCGTGTTCGTGCCCCTGAATAATGAATGTATGCATAAAGTCTGCAGCGATTACAAATAACTTTTTTTTTAAAGCTGATTTGTGTTAAAATTGTCGACGAAACTTGCGTCAAAACAGCAAAGGTGTTTAATATTGTTCTAAGGGCTTTGCTAGACAAGAAAAGTGATTCCGATTCTGCAGCTATGCTTGAATACTTTAGAAAACATACTGACTTACAAGCTATCATAATATTCAATATTATCCTTATACAACACCACCACCACCACCACCACCACCACAACAACAACAACAACAACAACAACAAAAAAAAACAAAAAATAACCACCAAAACACCCACACACTTTTGTAAACACATTATTTAATTAACCATCGCCTGTTGGATGTCAACCTTTTGGTAATTCTAACACGTTTTCAGACGAAAGCCGCTACATTTTCCATTAGTAGCAAGACATTTTGTATATGCACTTTCCCACAAACAGGTTTGTCCATACTGTGGCCTTTGTTGATACAATTTGTGGGACAAAAAATAATAATAAACATTTTGGTAACTCATTGAAGCATATTCAAGTAATAACAAACATTTTATAGCAAGATGTTAGCACATATATAAGGCCAAAAAAAAGAAGAAGTTTGTTTCAGGTAACATGGCCCCTACTACTCTTTTTCTAGACTTTACATTGCTTTATAATGATACCATCTCGTATCCTCCGGAGTCGGGCCCGTCCGCACCACTATACCAACCCATGACGACTGGACTATACCCTAGTCTGATACTCTACTCGTTCAGACGGATCCGGCTTCTCAAGATCTGTATTTCAGCACAGCACTAAACCTTCAACGTCTATCGACTGTCAATCTAGGTTTTTTTTTGACGGGATGCAACCCATCTCGTCCATTTAAGCTGTGCACCCAAACGGCCTTAACGAGGCCACTCGCGTGGACATATCGATCGGACTTTAAACGTATTTAGATCTGCGTTTAAAATTTTTATGTCGAAAATTACTTCTTTTTTTGTAATATTATTAAATAGTCCGATCCTCTCTTCTTTCTCTTACATTAATTTTGGACTGTCCTTCTAAAATGCTCCAAATTATATAAATATTCGGCCGAGCAGTCAATTCTTTTTTATTTTTGGCTTGTAACCTTTTTCTTTTTTTATTTATTCTATTAACGTTTTTACTAATTGCTATTTTCAAAATTCTGCCCATTTTCAACCCCCCCCCCCCCTCCATCCCGAGTTAGGCCACCGATCTTATCGGAGGTCGGACTCGGGATGGGCGTGTTCGAAACCCTAGTGGTATATGGGCACGTTAAACTAGTTATCATCATCACCAATAAAAGTCAGTAGATGACTGCACAGAAACTTCACAGCTTTGTCCAGTTTTGTCAGAGGATGACTGCACAAATTTGTCCAAGTTGGTCAATAGATGTTTGCACAAAAACTTCACAGATTTGTCCAACATGTATTGGAAATAATAAAACAATACTAATTGTGTGTGCAATTTACAAATCAATCGGCTTAGAAATGAATAACTTGTAGTAAATTTCATAGTAATAAAAAAGGCGTTCCTAGCCCGAGTACTCTGACTGTAAGAGAGCTAGACGGACATTTGGACATAAATAATGAGAGCGTGTTTATGTTCAAATGTCCGTCTAGCTCTCTTACAGTCAGAGTACTCGGGCTAAGGCGTTCCCTGTGGGACGGACTTATAGTTTTAATGTTTATTAGCCTATTGAACGGACCCGTGCTAAAATCACCCAAATTAATTTATTCCCAATGAACTGAAACACTGAAATAAATGTGAACTGTTTAATGTTTGTGGTTATTCTTGAATATTCCGTTTATTTAATTATTACCCATGCTCAGCAGTTGATAGGCCTATCTACATCACTGGCGTAGGAAGCGGGGAAGGGGGTACTTTGTAGCAGCATCGATGGTTTATATATTAATTTTATACGTGTGTATACCCACCCACACCACTTTTTGGTATCTTCCTACAGGCTACACCCGTGTATATTAACAAATTCTGGGTACTAGGCCTAAGCAGTAGCCAACACAACACCAGTGATTGGGTCCAGGGCACGGCGTAAGAAGGTGCCAAAAAGTGGGGTGGGGGTGTATAAAAACCATCGCTGCTGACCCCCACGCACACACACTCCTCAACCTCCATTTAACACACACACTGACGTGTAAGAGTTATCCTACTTGAGTACTTCTGTCGTCTTCTTTGTCGATCCGCGACCACAACTTCTCTGTGCGCCTCCCCCCACCCCACCCCAGCAGAAAAAAAAAGAGTTCAGGATCGGTGGCAAAATTTAGGGTCGGTCGGGTGACCGGAAACAAACCATTTTTTGTTGTTGGCCTAACCCATTTTCTAATTACGAATTGTTATAAACTTACATTTGACCTTGAGAGAGGGTCAAAAATGATGCTAAACGCATGTTGTATAGCTGTACATATACTAGTATCTTTAACATTCATTTGTTTTTGAAAAAGGGCGGGACGATTGATCCCCGTCGGTGGGCCCATTGGGATGGTGCATATAAAAGATCCCTTGTTACTAATGGACAAATATAGCGGGTTTTCTCTCTATGTAAAATTGACGATATGTTTGACATCCAATAGCCGATGATTAATAAATCAGTGTATTCTAGTTGTGTCGTTAAACAAAACAAAACAAACAAACAAACAAAATTATTTTTGAAATGACGGCGGCAAAATAAACAGTGAAATATGAAATGCACGATTTCTGTCTGGTAATGGTGAGAGCGATGGATTGAAGAACCAAGAAAACATGTAGGTTATATCATTATTCATTTCGCCAGAAAGTCGATAAGTTACTTTCCTGAACAGTCTAAACTCTCTGATTTATAATGCACCACGAAATTGATTTCTTTCATAAGGCCAGGTTTAGAGCACTCTGTGTGTTTCAAACCCTGCCATAAAACGCTGCGTACATCCCGCTTAGTGCCACCCGTCATCAGAATAAAACAACGTTATTACACTATACTTCATCTCACTCCCCAAAACACTGGTTGAAAGCTGTAACTTTACGTTTGTCCAACACAAGGGGCAAATTATAATAGTTTTCTATAAATTTAAATCAAGAATCGAGAGAAAAAAAATAATACTGGTAGTGAAAAAACGATTTTGACATTTGTGGAGTTTTTTGTTTCTTTGTTTGTTTTGTTGTTGTGTTGTTGTTTTTTGGGGTGGTGGGGGAGGAGGGGGTGGATGGGGAGCGGGACATGTCCCAGTGGTAAAGCGCTCGCTTGATGCGCGGTCGGTATGGGATCGATCCCTGTCAGTTGTCCCATTGGGTTATTTCTTTCCAGCCAGAGCAACCTGACTGGTACAACAAAGGCCGTGGTATGTGCTATGCTGTCTGTGGGATGGTGCATATAAAAGATCCCTTGCTGCTAATGGAAAAAATTTAAAGTGTTTCTTCTCTAAAACTGTATGACAAAATTACCAAATGTTTGGCATCCAATAGCCGATGATTCATCAATCAATGTGCTCTAGTGGTATCGTTAAACAAAACAAATCTTAACTGTGATGAGTTACTTGCAGGGGTTGTTTTCCCTAAAGAAATAACCCCATTGTGAAGTTTCTCGGGATGGTAAACTACTTCGTCTAAATCACGTTACGACTGTCATTCGTCACTAGCGTTAAAGTCAAACCATATGTGGGCCGAAGTCTCTTATTATATTATTTACTATCAGTTAAAAATAAATTAGGTTGTTCTGTAGGTAAATGTATGTGTGACGGCACATGCTCTTATCTTTTCGCCTGTGGCGATGTTAATTGTTTTAGAGGGCCGTGTGCAGTTTGGTTACGTAATACCTCCGCGCGACCGTTCCCCCTAATACACACTTAGACCAGATGTGGAGGCCATGTGGCCAGTAGTTACGTAATAACTCCGGTAGTGCGGTTTATGACCAGGGTATTTCTGGCGAACTGACGACAGTAAGTCTAGGCATCTAAGAAAATATACCGACTCTGGGAATTGTGGAAATATCACATGATAGGTGAGGTACCGCGTTGTGCCCCCAGGCGATATTCGCTGTCTCTGAGATTTTTGAATAAATAGATAGGATTTTAGATATATCGGGGAGAAACATTGGAAGTATCCAGGGGAACGGACGTCGTCCACTGAACGATCTATATAAGTTCAGTCCGGACGTGGTAAATATATTGTTCTGCTCTGTTGTATAACCTTGATGTGCTTGATGTGACTTTAAATATTTTAATACTGTATTATACCAATATTCTTTAGACAGTAGGCTTAACTGTTCTAATATTTTTATACGAGTATTTGGTAAGATAAAGCTTAGCCGGTCATCCTAGAGGACCTAGGTAAACTGTAGGTTATTGTCTTTATTGTGATAGGTACCAGTATTAATTCTGTATTACAAGGTTACTGAATGAGTAGTTAAGGGTTAATTAAAAATTAACCAGTTAGGAATAGAGTTGTAATTCCTTTATTAATTAAGTTCCCCTGGCAGCGTTTCTCAATTATAACACGTGTGTGTGTGTGTTGTATCACGGTGAAGTGATTAGAATATTATGTAAACTAGACACCTAGTGATTAACTAATTAAGTGAATAGTTCTGGGTTGTTATTATATTGTTGTTGTTAATTAACTAATGCGGCAAGTACATTTGTCAGCGTAGTGTTAATACAGATTCCAAAGTGTATTGTGTTTTGTTGTGCTTTCTAGTGAACTAAACGTGCTATATATATATATATATATTTTTATATAAGATCTTATCTCTGATTATACCTAGAGCCGAGCCACTCGGGTATTAGACTGCCCGATACAGAGAGATCTAATAGATATACAGTTAGGAGAGAGATTTGGATAATCGTGTTTTATTCAGTTACGGGTATTATAGGATCCCCGTGACAGTATGTTTTAAATAAGAATTTGCAATATGGCATTCCAATACCATAAGACCGGCCTCGGTGGCGCCGTGGTAGGTCATCGGTCTACAGGCTGGTAGGTACTGGGTTCGGATCCCAGTCGAGGCATGGGATTTTTAATCCAGATACCGACTCCAAACCCTGAGTGAGTACTCCGCAAGGCTCATTGGGTAGGTGTAAACCACTTGCACCGACCAGTGATCCATAACTGTGCCATCCTGCCTGTGGGAAGCGCAAATAAAAGATCGGAAGAGTAACCCATGTAGTGGCGACAGCGGATTTTCTCTCAAAATCTGTGTGGTCCTTAACCATATGTCTGACGCCATATAACCGTAAATAAAATGTGTTGAGTGCGTCGTTAAATAAAACATTTCTTTCTTTCTTTCTTTTCCAATACCATAAAGGGGCGGGACGTAGCCCAGTGGTAAAGCGCCCGCTCGATGCGCGGTCGGTTTGCCCATTGGGCTATTTCACGTTCCAGCCAGTGCGCTAAGACTGGTATATGAAAGGCCGTGGTATGTACTACCCTGTCTGTGGGATGGTGCATATAAAAGATCCCTTGCTGCTAATCGGAAGAGTAACCCATGTAGTGGCGACAGCGGATTTTCTCTCAAAATCTGTGTGGTCCTTAACCATATGTCTGACGCCATATAAGCGTAAATAAAATGTGTTGAGTGCGTCGTTAAATAAAACATTTCTTTCTTTCTTTCTTTTCCAATACCATAAAGGGGCGGGACGTAGCCCAGTGGTAAAGCGCCCGCTCGATGCGCGGTCGGTTTGCCCATTGGGCTATTTCACGTTCCAGCCAGTGCGCTAAGACTGGTATATCAAAGGCCGTGGTATGTACTACCCTGTCTGTGGGATGGTGCATATAAAAGATCCCTTGCTGCTAATCGGAAGAGTAGCCCATGAAATGGCGACAGCGGGTTTCCTCTCTCAAAATATGTGTGGTCCTTAACCATATGTCTGACGCCATATAACCGTAAATAAAATGTGTTGAGTGCGTCGTTAAATAAAATATTTCCTTCCTTCCAGTACCATAAAAGAAGAGGATAAGACCTTAAAAAGAAACAAAAACAAATAAACAAATACACACGCGCGCGCACGCACACACACACACACACACACACACACACACACACACACACACACACAAAACACATAACCAAAACAAATGTAAAAACAAAACAAAAATAGCAAAACAATAACAAACAAACAAAACAAAACAACAACAAAATTTCACTTTCCCGGCTAAAACCTAAAACATTAGCTTTCAGAATTGCCAGGATGAAACGTACACACGTTACTGCTGATCCCCGCAAATCGATGAATTAATGAATTTAAAAACCCCAGCTTAGCTCCTAATTTAATTATTCCACAATTATGATCTGCCAGGCACTAAATCAGATTTTGTATCTTTTTAAAGTGGTTTTAACTCGGTTGATTTGACAGTTTTCTCAGATAGTCGATATTCTTATAATACAAGCTTTCCAATGTTCTCATTATTTAGGAAATTACTATCGAGGCAAAAGCCATTCCATATGAATATATCTTCCATCATTCACGGCCGAATCCGCTTTTGAACCCATACAATTCAGTCCAGCCAATCAAACAACAGAGTAAACAGTTTATTTGCACAGCTTATTCAACAATGTTCTTGGATCATTTCATTTTTATGTCATTTTTTTTTTCAAAGTTGAATACACTTTACGGTCTAGTCTCCATTAAAAGTGTTTTTGTCAATAATATAGAGGTTTCGCAACGGCACCATTACTGTTACGGATATCAATAGCTAACTATATATATTAAAAAAAGTTTGTTTTATTTAACGACGCCATTAGAGCACATTGACTTTTTATCTTATCATCGGCTATTGGACGTCAAACATATGGTCATTCTGACACTGTTTTTTTAGAGGAAAGCCGCTGTAGCCACATATGCTACTCTTTTACGACAGGCAGCAAGGGATCTTTTATTTGCGCTTCCCACAGGCAGGATAGCACAAACCATGGTATTTGTTGAACCAGTTATGGATTACTGGTCGGTGCAAGTGCTTTACACCTATCCATTGAGCCTTGCGGAGCACTCTCTCAGGGTTTGGAGTCGGCCTGTTTATGTCGTACACTTGAGTTTAAGAAAAAAAGGCTTCGTAAATTCGGTCGAAACATGATTCGGTGACAGTACTAATCATTTAGCTAGTTTCGCAAGTCAGCACAGCTGGTGACTTCAAGATGGCGGTATTCGCAACGTGTTATTTGTTGATTAAATATATATTAGCCACGAAATGTATTACGAGTAGCTGGTCTTTTAATCGTAAAGAGCAGGAAGTAGCTGTGACGTCACCAAGTACACTCAAAGTATCCGTAACAGTAACGGTGTGATTGAGAAACCTACACTCAAAAGTGGTGACCTATCACTATCCGTAACAGTAACGGTGTAGTTGCGAAACCTACACTCAAAGTGGTGACCTATCACTATCCGTAACAGTAACGGTTTGGTTGCGAATCCTACATTCAAAGTGGTGACCTATCACTATCCGTAACAGTAACGGTGTAATTGAGAAACATACACTCAAAAGTGGTGACCTATCACTATCCGTAACAGTAAGGGTGTGGTTGCGAAACCTACACTCAAAGTGTCACTATCCGTAACAGTAACGGTGTGGTTGCGAAACCTACACTCAATGTAGTGACCTATCACTATCCGTAACAGTAACGGTGTGGTTGCGAAACCTACACTCAAAATAGTGACCTATGACTATCCGTAACAGTAACGGTGTGATTGAGAAACCTACACTCAAAAGTGGTGACCTATCACTATCCGTAACAGTAACGGTGTAGTTGCGAAACCTACACTCAAAGTGGTGACCTATCACTATCCGTAACAGTAACGGTTTGGTTGCGAATCCTACGTTCAAAGTGGTAACCTATCACTATCCGTAACAGTAATGGTGTGATTGAGAAACATACACTCAAAAGTGGTGACCTATCACTATCCGTAACAGTAACGGTGTGGTTGCAAAACCTACACTCAAAGTGGTGACTAATCATTATCCGTAACAGTAACGGTGTGGTTGCGAAACCTACACTCAAAGTAGTGACCTATCACTATCCGTAACAGTAACGGTGTGGTTGCGAAACCTACACTCAAAATAGTGACCTATCACTATCCGTAACAGTAACAGTAACAGTGTGGCTGTGGAACCTACACTCAAAGTGGTGACCTATTACCATTGAGTTTGAAAAGGCAGTCTGAAGTACCGCCACCGTCTTCCTCATTCGATCTAAATAAATTTGTATCAAACTCAAATTCTAAACCCCATCACTTTGGACTATTTATATGCAGTGGTGATCACGTGATCAAATAAAATTTCGGATTGGTAGCTAGCTGTCTGAAACGTTAATTAAAATTAATTATAAATTATGTATAAATAATTTATTTTAGGCTGCCCGCTCTAAATTATGCGACAAAAGTTCTCAATGAGTACAAATTTTAGATCAATTTTTATTATATTTTCTTAGTTTTTTAACTTTCTGTCCTGGCTATCCAGAGACAGGACCCGGGGTAGACATGCCTGAAACCTTAGTGGTATATGGGCATGTTAAAAAAGTTCAAGCTCTTGCAAGCTTGAAACGTGTTTGTAAACTGAAACATACAGCTAACAGCTCCAGTATGTTGTTGGTTGTTCACGTTTATCCAACTTTGTCTAAATCTTTCGTAATCAACACCAACAATTATTTATTCTTGTTCGACATTTCTCAAGAGGAAGATCATGTATATCTACTTTTATTTACCTCTTTGTTTTAAAAATGTTTATATACATGTACACCTAACCTTCGATTCCATTTTCCACAAAGACATAAGCCACACACTCAGATCTGTGTGGTTCGGACTCAAAGTAATGCCATGCAAATGATCTTAACAAGAAGAATAAAGAGAAATACATTTTCCAAAATTGGTTTTGGTGTTCTGTGAAAAACACGATAGACCGCTACATGAGTTGACCAAGTGTTACACAGACCATACTGAAGTTTAAAATCAGTGATCTGATATAAATTAAATTATATACGAATATTTTTTTTTTATTTCAACTTATTTTCGTGTTTATATCCAATTAAGGTTCAAGCACGCTGTCCTGGGCACATACCTCAGCTATCTGGGCTGTCTGTCCAGGACAGTGGTTAAGTTATTAGTTGGTTAGTGGTTAGTGAGAGAGAAGAGGGTGTAGTGGCCTTACACCTACCCACTGAGCCTTTAAGAACTCGCTCTGGGTTGGAGCCGATACAGGGCTGCGAACCCTGTACCTACCAGTCTGTAGTGCGATGGCTGAACCACTGTGCCACCGAGGCCGGTATATATATACGAATAAACAGCAGTTATGAAAATACATACAATGGACGTTCCTGAAACAACTGGCTCTGTCTACATTCCATGTTTTCCTCTTTTATGTGTTTTGTTTTCTAGCCGGTACACTAGAGACTACAGAGATAATATTGGAATATGTTCGGAAAAGCAACACGGCGGCGTCTGTGATGTTCGCGAGAAGCTAAATGTATAACGAGAGACCGGGGAACTATAATTACGTAGTAAACGATTATACCCCCCTCCAGGACGTTCTGCAAAGTCTTCCAATCAGCCGAACATCCAGAAATAGAAAAGTCTAAATGGAAGACGAAGATAAAAAAATAAATAATAATAACTGCACCAGAAAGAAAGAAATGTTTTATTTAACGACGCACTCAACACATCTTAATTACGGTTATATGGCGTCAGACATATGATTAAGGACCACACAGATATTGGGAGGAAACCTGCTGTCGCCACTTCATGGGCTACTCTTTCCGATTAGCAGCAAGGGGTCTTTTATATGCACCATCCCACAGACATGATATCACATACCACGGCCTTTGGTATGCCAGTCGTGGTGCACTGGCTGTGACGAGAAATAGCTCAATGGGCCCACCGACGGGGATCGATCCCAGACCGACCGCGCATCGAGCGAACGCTTTACCGCTGGACTACGTCCCGCCTCTAACTGCATGAGAGTTTTTATTGTGAAAACATCTGACGAATACCTACATCATTGATTTTTTGTTTCAAGTGATTTAATTTGAATACTATGAAAATTTAGTAAGGTTATTGTTTGTGGTGCTACTGTTGTCGATGATGTTAACTTTGTTGCTGTTGCAATTGCTGTATGTATGTATGTATGTATGGTATGTGTTTCCTTGTCTGTTGTAAAGTACATTTAAATGAGCACTTGAGGCAAATTGGGGGGGGGGGGGGGGACGTAGCCCAGTGCTAAAGCACTCGCTTGACGCGCTGTCGGTCTAGGATCGATCTCTGTGGATGGGCCCATTGGGCTATTTCTCGTTCCAGGTAATGCACCACGACTGGTATAACAAAGGCCATGGTATGTGCTATCCTGTCTATGGGATGGTGCATATCAAAGACCCCTTGCTACTAATGGAAAAATGTAGCTGGTTTCCTCTCTAAGACTATATGTCAAAATTACCAAATGTTTGACATCCAATAGCCGATGATTAATAAATCAATGTGCTCTAGTGGTGTCGTTAAACAAAACAAACTTCTTTTTTGAGGCAAATGGCAAAATGTATCGGGTTTCCTCCGAAAACCACGTGTCAAAATCAATGTTTGGCATTCAGCAGTGGATGATTAATTGATGAATGTGCACTAGTGGTGTCGTTACACCGAACAAACTTTAACTTTATTTGGATCCTGCTTCCCCCAGAGTGTGAAGCAGACGACATCATCTAGAAATAGCGGGGCGATGAGCAATCAGACGCCGCGTAATCAGTGTCGACTTGTCAGTGAGGAATCGCTTTCCAATTTCACATCTCTTGAGAGTGTGCGCTTATCCACACCGCTAATGACCTGTGGTCGACATTCACGGAAAGCACGACCACAGTCGCTGTCCGTTTGGCGAGGAAGAGCCAGTTGGGTGCTAATTGTCTTAGGACGAACGATAAAGTTTGTAAATCGTATTTGTCTTAATGGCTGGCGTGACCTATAACAGACCCAACTGGCAGTGTTAATGGCGGTCGCGTTGCCTGGACGTTGTGGGTCACACCACGCGAAAGTGGTCTTGTGCCAGGCTATATTAATGTAAAAGTAAAAAGTCCATATTCCGATGTATATTTTTGACAGTCTGAGAGAAAGGGGTGTAGCTCAGCAACCACCGACCATTTAACAATTTCAGCCACGTTAGATCTTATTGAATTCTTTGCTGTATAGTTCTGTTCTGATATTGTTTAAAAGTGACAAAACAGTTACCAACCAATGTAGATAAAACGGTGTATGCCTTTTTTTATCATATATGAACAGATGCGTATGTATGTATGTATGTATATATTGATGTATGTATGTATTGATGTATATATTGTATGTATGTTGTATTTTGACTGTTACATACATATATATTAACGCATTGGCGCAGGGAATAATTAAATCCTTTCTGGCCTCACAAATTGTCTCATGCCGTTGCTGGGACTTGAACCTGTTGCACCGAATTGCCCGCAACTTGTAGATTTGCCACGACACGTTCTGAACTATCCAGATATGTATGTATCTAAGAATGAATGAACAGGAATATTTTTAAACACTAAAAAAATATTATTTTCTAATTTTGCTCCAGGGATTCGAAATTGATTTTAAATTGACCGTTGTGATATACAAAATATAACTGTTTTTCGGTCAGTCTTGTTTTAAATTTATTTGGCTAGTAATATGTTTTGCTTACCAGTCGGATACGATGTATTTGTTTTTAGAAGATTGTTAGGAGAAGGGATAACAAACAAACCAACCGCTGAAAAATGGACTGGCTTAGAGGCTTAGACGCAGGCTTAGGCAGCGGGTAGTCGTGTGGAGACTAAGATATCCTTGAGACTTGGATTTTTCCTGTATGCAATAACCGGACGTGCTGTAATAGGGTTTTTCATAACAGTTTGCAGATTTAAAAACTCCTCCTTCATAAGTTTACCAATATCAACGCTACGTCGACTGTAAATTATTGGGAAAATTATTTTATCTCTTTCTACGGCTTCACCAGATTCAACATTGATTCCAAATGGCTGTTTTGTCTGTAATGTGCGAATCCAGAAGGCCTCTCGTTCAAGTGTCAAGGGGTCTGTTTCGTCTTTTGAACCAAGTATCAGGGGTTGTTCAGTTGGAGTTATTTCAAAATTGTCATCTAATGAATGGTGAGGTAGATTGATGTGATTGGCGACAGGGGTGTCAACTTCATGCCGAATATCATACTTGTGACAAACTGCACTAATTCTCAGTTTGTTTTGCGTTTGTCCTACGTACTGGTTTTTTTTTTTTTTTTTTTTTTTACATAAATTACAGGTGATTAGATATACTACATTGTTTTAATCACAGTCCATGTCTGTCCGAATTTGATATTTAATTTTGGTTTGTTGACTATTTAAAGTCGACTGCGTTTTTAGTAAGTTGTGAAGTCTATAGCTGGTTTTGTCACAAGTAGCAGAGGAGCCAGTGCTTATTTGAGGTGATTGGTTATGCTGAAGTTTGTATGGTTTATAGTCTTCATTTGCCCTAAGGGGATTTTATTCTCGAACAGTTTCAGATTTAATTTGTCTTAAAAACCGTTTTGAATATCCTCAGGGTTTTAAAGCTCTAAATAAACGTGAACAAGCCTCATTGAAATTCTCTTTGTTACTCGAATTTCTGTGAAATCTAATAATCTGAGATTTAACAATGCCTTTAAAGATGTGGCGTGGGTGAAAAGACTTGCAGTGGAGAAGTTGGTGTGCGTCTGTGGGTTTGAAAAACACTTCGTAGTCTAGGTAACCTGATGTTTCTAACTGTGTACCTTTATAAATTGTTACATCCAAAAAGTCAACTGTAATAGGGTTTTATTTATGTATCTATGTATGTATGTATGTATGTATGTATGTATGTATGTATGTATGTATGTATGTACGTACGTAGGTAGGTAGGTATGTAGGTATGTACGTATGTATTTTTATATTTTGAATATCTCTATTGTATGTATGTCGGGTTTTGACTTAAACATACATATATTCAAATGACGCACTGGCACAGGGGATATTAAAATCCTTTATTGCCTTCACAAATTTCCTCATACCGTTACCGAGACCCGAACCTGTGGCAAAGTCAACTGTAATAGGGTTTTATTTATGTATCTATGTATTGATGTATGAATATCTATATATTGTATGTATGTCGAGGTTGACTGTTATATACGTAGATATTAAAGCACTGGCGCAGGGGATAATTAAATCCTTTCTGGCCTCACAAATTGTCCCATGCCGTTGCTGGGACTCGAACCTGTGGCACCGATTCGCCCGCAAATTGCAAGACTAACCACGATACGCTCTGAGCTATCGAAGCTTCCATAAAATAGGAAGCTCTTTAACTCAACCATATGCATGGGGCCTACAATCTACGCGGTCGATCCCGCTTACGTGCATGAAACAGTGGGCAGACCTGGCACTGGCTAGTATGTATTGATGTATAAATATCTATATATTGTATGTATGTCGAGGTTGACTGTTACATACATACATAGATATTAACGCACTGGCGCAGGGGATAATTAAATCCTTTCTGGCCTCACAAATTGTCCCATGCGTTGCTGGGACTCGAACCTGTGGCACCGATTCGCCCGCAAATTGCAAGACTAACCACGATACGCTCAGAGCTATCGAAGCTTCCATAAAATAGGATGTATTTATGTATGTATGTATGTATACACGTATGTATGTACGTAGGTAGGTAGGTATGTACGTATGTACGCATGTATGTATGTATGTGTATATATATATATCTGTATGTATGTATGTATGTATGTATGTGTGTATGTGTACGTATCCACTGCAGAGCCATTTTGTTTGGGTGGCTGAAAAATAACATTGTACACCTTTTCGTTCTCTCCTAAAACTTGAAAAATATAACAGGCCCGCCGGAGTGGGTTTATTTAACTGTGTGTGTGTGTGTGTGGGGGGGGGGGGGGGGGGTGCATATAAAAGATCCCTTGTTGCTAATCGATCCCCGTCGATGGGCCCATTGAACTATTTCTCGTTCCAGCCAGTGCACCACGACTGGTATATATCAAAGGCCATGGTATGTACTACCCTGTCTGTGGGATGGTGCATATAAAGAGTAGCCCATGAAGTGGCGACAGCGGGTTTCCTCTCTTTATATCTGTGTGGTCCTTAACCATATGTCTGACGCCATATAACCGTAAATAAAATGTGCTGAGTGCATCGTTAAATAAAACATTTCCTTCCTTAATCGCAAAATGTTCCATTTTCAAACAATAATGTCTTAACTATTTGAAGAATTATTTTGCATTATATTATAACCCAAGAATGTTTGTTTTGGTTTTTTTAATTATTATTATTTAGGTAGCTTTTGACGCGATTTCATGACATCTTTATAGCAAAATTATCTATTTTCAGACCGTGATCAGTTGCTCTTTTGGAGTTTTATAACCCAAGAATTATTATTTAGACGACATTACTCTTAGATCTGAATCTAAACCTTTTAAGGCAGAAAGGTGAAATGTTTTTCCCAGTTTAATTAAGGTTCAAGCACACTGTCCTGGGCACACACCTCAGCTATCTGGGCTGTCTGTCTAGGACAGAGAGTTAGTGGTTAGTTAGAGGTGTAGTGACCTTAAACCTACCCACTGAGTTGTTAAACTCGCTCTGGGTGGGAGCCGGTACCGGGATACGAACCGAATACCTACCAGCCTTACGTCCGAGGGCTTAACCACTACACCACCGAGGCCGGTCATATAGCAGTTTCAGCCACATGTTATTATTGTCATCCATGGGATTTGATTTGGTGGTATTCACCCTGAAGACGATGCATCGGAACAAACGCTCAGTATATAATATAGGAGCCGCGCGCCAGACACTCACGTCTGCACTGCCTTGAGCGTCTGTAGACATTAGAACCACGAAGAACACACTGGAGTTAGCGATATGAATATTCTAAGCACACAGTTTCAACCAGAAGCGTCAGACAGTGTTTACAGTGGGGGCGGGAAGTTAAAAGTTAAAGTTTATTTTGTTTAAAGACACATTTTGTTTTTCCATTAGTAGCAAAAAAAGTTTGTTTTATTTAACGACGCCACTAGAGCACATTGATTTTTAATCTTATCATCGGCTATTGGACGTCAAACATATGGTCATTCTGACACTGTTTTTAGAGGAAACCCGCTGTCGCCACATAGGCTACTCTTTTTTACGACAGGCAGCAAGGGATCTTTTATTTGCGCTTCCCACAGGCAGGATAGCACAAACCATGGCCTTTGTTGAACCAGTTATGGATCACTGGTCGGTGCAAGTGGTTTACACCTACCCATTGAGCCTTGCGGAGCACTCACTCAGGGTTTGGAGTCGGTATCTGGATTAAAAATCCCATGCCTCGACTGGGATCCGAACCCAGTACCTACCAGCCTGTAGACCGATGGCCTGCCACGACGCCACCGAGGCCGGTCCATTAGTAGCAAGGGATCTTTTATATGCACCATCCCACAGACATACTACGGCCTTTGATATATTAATCGTTGTGCACTGGCTGGTACGAGAAATAGCCCAATCAGAGGACGGGACGTAACCCAGTGATAGAGTGCTCGCCTGGTTCAGTGGCGGATCCAGAAAATCCATTGGGGGGGGGGGGGGCAATGACATGAGGTGGAATGTTAAGGGAACTTTGGGGGAGGTTTGGAGAATGAAAATTAATATATAATAAAATTATAAATATCTCAAAAGTTATGGGGGGTCCGGGCCCCTGCCCCCCCCCCCCCCCTTAGATCCGCCTCTGTTGATCCACGTCGGTGACCCATTGAGTTATTTCTTACTCCAGTCAGTGCACCACGACTGGTTTATCACAAGCTATCCTGTCTGTGGGATGGAGCATATAAAAGATCCCTTGCTACTAACTGAAAAATTTAGCGGGTTTCCTCTCTAAGACTATATGTCAGAATTACCAATTATTTGACATCTAATAGCCTCTATTAGAAACATACTTATCTGCCCTTGATTTGCATGTGCGCTAAGCAGCCCCAAAATCCACTAAATTACCCCTAGGCTCCATCTCCGTTGGTGGGCCCACTGGGCGTTTTCTCGTTCCAGCCAGTGCACCGCGACTGGTGTATCAAAGGCCGTGGTATGTACTATCCTGTTTGCGGTATGATGCATATAAAAGATCACTTGCTAACTAATGGAAAAACGTAGCAGGTTTCCTCTCTAAGACGATATGTCAGAATTACCAAATGTTTGGCATCAAATAGCGCTCTAGTGGTGTCATTAAACTTTAACTGTGTGTAGTGAACTATGTACCTACAAGGCCATGACCATCATGACTGCGAGCGCTCGTCCTCGTTCAGGATGAAGTATTCACACCGAAGCACGCAGTCCTGCGATCGTCTGGCCTCCACAGCCTCGTTCGGTAACAGCAGCGCGCAGCGAATCAATATGCTGTTATACCCCTGTTCCCCATAAGGCACACGAATCAAACAGGTTGGACCTATCTATTCATTCATGGTGGAAATATTGGCTTTTCTCGTCTCCATAATAAGGAATTAATCATCACAGAACTGACATTTTCTAAGCTCAAATTCATGTTTACAAAGTTTCTATCAATGGAAATGCCATACATCATGCTGAGAGCGATTTGAAGGAAATGTTATTATCAAAAGACATCTCTGCTTGTGTTGCTTGTACAAGATGAAATGTTTGCTTTAGAGCGCTCATTGAATTTCTAACCCAGTCTTAAGGACAAACGAATCGATAATAGTTATCACATAAAACGCTTTCAACAGAAAGTCTTATTGCAAAAGACACTTTTATCTCCTTTACTTAAAAAAATTAAATAGTAAATTGAGAATATGAAGTTGTCTGCTTTTCAATCTCGTATAGATCTTACTGTTTTACAACAGCAATAAAAGTTCACGCACGGGTAATATTGCATTCACTGTGCATGCAGCAAGCAATTCCGGACGCGGTTATCCGACATTCGTAGAGGTCCGCCCGGTACCACGTTTTGTTGCGCAAGAACTCGTATTTCACAGAAGTATTATTAAAGTTCCTTTCAAACAAATTACATTTTCCTGGAACAATGATATTCAAGAGTTGGGCCAGGCATTTTTCTAAAGAGTCATTGTTTTGTTTTGTTTTGTTTTTGTTTTGTCTTGGTGGGACCCCCCCCCCCCCCCACACACACACACACACACACCTCCCTCCCTCTCTCTCTCTCTCTCTCTCTCTCTCTCTCTCTCTCTCTCTCTCTCTCTCTCTCTCTCTCTCTCTCTCTCTCTGTCTGTCTTTGTCTCATAGGCGCACAGGCACCCATTTTCTGGATTTTGCAAGATGTACCGTTTGGTACATGAGGTGGGTTTTTTATATAAAGTTATTTTTTCCTTTAATTTTTATCTCATAGGAACAACAAAATGCAAGAAGAATGTTGAAGAGTTTTTATTGAAAGTTATATATTTATGTATATTAATATATATATATATATATATATATATATATATATATATATATATATATATATACGTTATATTATCCAATGACTTTTCCATCATGTGGATTGTGAATAAACATATTATTGAGGTAACGTAATGTTACTCCAGATTCAACAGAATTTCTAAAAAACTGAATGATGATGAAACAAATTTAGATTTGTATACTGCAAATAATTTGTTTTAAAAAACCCCAACAAACTCATTGCATTCAGAACACTTTTACTCTCTCTCTCTCTCTCTCTCTCTCTCTCTCTCTCTCTCTCTCTCTCTCTCTCTCTCTCTCTCTCTCTCTCTCTCTCTCTCTCTCTCTCTCTCTCTCTCTCTCTCTCTCTCTCGTTCAGCAGGTGGGGATGGGGGAGTTTGACGCCCGGAATTAAACTCTTGGTAAGTGTAAGAAAGCTCTTGTTACAGAAATTAAAAATGATTAATTGTACGCTGTATGCTGTACGCTGAGGACGTGATCAAAGAAACTACCTGAGACCAAAAGTCGGCGAACTGTATTGATGTGTCGCTGAAATCACTTTTATTGAGAAGGCAAACTGGTGTCGTTCACGTGTGATCCGTAATCTGGAGGCGATTTTAATATATTACCAACAAATTACAGTGAATTACAGTCTAAACAATGATATGGCAATATCCCTATATTTCAGTACCCATTCAACAATCGCGTCGAAAATTACATATATTTACCGACACAACTGGCATATCAAAGGCTGTGATGTGTGCTATACTGTCTGTGGGACGGTGCATATAAAACAATCCCTTGCTACTAATGGAAATATGTAGCGAATTTCCTTTCTAAGACTATGACGAAATTACCAAATGTTTAACATCCAATTGACGATTATTAATAAATCAATGTGTTCTTGTGGTGTCGTCATAGAAAACAAACAAACGTTTTATATTTACCGAATTTCGCTGTAAAATGTGTCTGGTTGAGCCATTCTGACTGAAGTTGAGGTCTTCCGGCGTAAGTCTAGTGTGGTGCAGTCTCTAACGTTGAACTCCTCCGGCGTAAGTCTAGTGTGATGCAGTCTCTAAAGTTGAAGTCTTCCGGCGTAAGTCTAGTGTGATGCAGTCTCTAAAGTTGAGGTCTTCCGACGTAAGTCTAGTGTGATGCAGTCTCTAAAGCTGAGGTCTTCCGACGTAAGTCTAGTGTGATGCAGTCTCTAAAGCTGAGGTCTTCCGGCGTAAGTCTAGTGTGATGCGGTCTCTAAAGTTGAAGTCTTCCGGCGTAAGTCTAGTGTGATGCAGTCTCTAAAGCTGAGGTCTTCCGGCGTAAGTCTTGTGTCATGCAGTCTCTAAAGTTGAGGTCTTCCGACGTAAGTCTAATGTGATACAGTCTCTACAGATGAGGTCTTCCGGCGTAAGTCTAGTGTGATGCGGTCTCTACAGTTGAGGTCTTGCGGCGTAAGTCTAGTGTGATGCGGTCTCAACAGCTGAGGTTTTCCGGCGTAAGTCTAGTGTGATGCAGTCTCGATGCTGTTAACTCTTGGTCTGTTAGTATAATCATAAATAATAGTTACCGACAGAAATATATCATGAGTAGCGATTTGCAAAATACAATTTGACGATAACCAATCTGAAGAATTCGTTCAATGGAACCTAAAAGCCGGATCTTAAGATAGCATACAATAAAATTGACCAATTTTTAATATAATACTTTAAATGTTTGAAAATAAGTAAGAAATATGATCTTTGACAAGAATTGCACCTGTCTTTATAGTACACAGGACTGGATTTACCTCAAAGCAGATAGATATGATTGAATATATATCATTCCGTGAAATCGAAAAACACAAGCTTCCATACGCCATGTACACTAGTTTTGTGCGAACTGTCATAAGGTGTCAATTCACCCATGGAGTCAGACGCGTAAACGTGCGAGACAGGATGGCAACTGCACCCTAGTTCTGGAGTAAAACCTCAAATGCGGGCAAAAATTATAACCTGAGACCTTTTTGCCATGTATTTCCATCATTCTACCCTCAAAATAAATTGTAATCCATGTAGAAATGCGTAATGATTCGTTTGCAACCCTATATAGATACTTGGTAGTAATGCCAATATGACTAAATGTTGTTTTTCAGATTCGGGTGTTTTCGTTTAATTCGGTCCAAAAGCAGCCTGCCCCCCCCCCCCCCCCCTTACAAAAATGGGAGCCCGTATGCCTATGGTCAGATGGGACGGACGAAGAAAGAAGAAATATTTCTTGTGCAAAACTCATTCATTTTTCATACTCACCTGTTGTGTACAGGTACCTTCATTGGCAACAGTTCCGCCCCTAACATGTTTTTAACAATGTTTTGTATTTTATGTTATGAATATTCTGGTTAGCTATATACACGGGGCAGGACGTAGCCCAGTGGTAAGGCGCTCGTCTGCTGCGCGGTCAGTCTACATATATATGTAAATATAAATATATAAAAACCATCGCTGCTGCTACTGGATCAAGAAAAGTGTAAAGGGGGCACACATCCTCCTTGGTCCCCTTCCTCCCCCGCTTCCAACGCCAGTGTAATGTTTATACTTCGTAATCCTAGCCTACGTTTTGCCTGTGATAAACTACTGTCACGGGGATCCTATAATACCCGTAACTGAATAAAACACGATTATCCAAATATCTCTCCTAACTGTATATCTATTAGATCTCTCTGTATCGGGCAGTGTATACCCGAGTAGCTCGGCTCTAGGTATAAACAGAGATAAGATCTTATATACAGTATATGTAACATAGCACGTTTAGCTCACTAGAAAACACAACAAAACACAATACACTTTGGAATCTGTATTAACCTCACGCTGACAAATATATTTGCCGCAGTTAATTACTTACAACAACAACAACAATAATAATAATAACTACCCGGAACTAATCACTTAATTAGTTAATCACTAGGTGTCTAGTTTACACAATATTCTAATCACTTCACCGTGATACATCACACACACGTGTGATAATTGAGAAACGCTTCCAGGGGAACTTAATTAATAAAGGAATTACAACTCTATTCCTAACTTATTAATTTTTAATTAACCCTTAACTACTCATTCAGTAACCTTGTAATACAGACTTAATACTGGTACCTATCACAATAAAGACAATAACCTACAGTTTACCTAGGTCCTCTAGGATAACTGGCTAAGCTTTATTAATTTTAGCACAGTGAAGCCTACAATTTACTCGTCAGTTTACCGGAAACACTGTCTAAATAATATGGGTATAATATAGTATTAAATATTTAAAGTCACATCAATCACATCAAGGTTATACAGAGCAGAAATAATATATTTACCAGTCCGGACGGACAACGTTCCCCTGGAACCTTCCTTTTGGTTCTCCCCGATATCTCATGTCATGTCATGTCATAGGGTTTAACGTGCACATTCAGAGCAAGCTGTTGTAGCGCATGCCTGTCGTGGGCGCAAGTGCTTGCGGAGCAAGCTCTTTCGTCCAAGACAGAAAGTTGGGGGGGGGGGGAGGGGGGAAGGAGGGACCGCCTGCACTGGCAGGTGCAAGGGAGCATCAGCAGTCCGACCGGGATCGGTAGCAGGCGGGGGTGGGTGGTGGTGCTATGGAATTTTGAATGGTGCAGTTAATATGCCAAAGAGAAAAGGTGCGCAGTTTTGATTTGAAGGAATTTTGGCGCGAATTTTGAATGGTCAGTCTAAACTGTAAAGGGTCCCCGATATCTCTAAAATCCTATCTATTTATTCAAAAATCTGAGAGACAGCGAATATCGCCTGGGGGCACAACGCGGCACCTCACCTATCATGTGAATTTGCCCCAACTCCCAGAGACGGTATTTTTCCTTAGATGGCCAGACTTACTGTCGCCTAGTTCGCCAAAAATCACGGTCGTAAAACCGCACTATCGGAGGTATTACGTAACTACTGGCCACATGGCCTCCACATCTGGTCTAAGTGTGTATTAGGGGGGTACGGTCGCGCGGAGGTATTATGTAACCAAGTGCGCACAGCCCTCTGAAACAATTAACATCGCCACAGGCGAAAAAAAATAAGAGCATGGTCCGTCACAACTACGGTAGACATTTAGGATATAATGTAGGAAATGTAGCACATATTTTTCATAATTTTGCACAAAATATTAAGTTTAAGTTTTTAAAAAATGAAAGCAATAAAAATTACCTTTAGTCAAATATATCATATAAAAAAAACTAAACCGTTGGATATGTTATATGGGTTTTTATCAGATAAAAGTCCCAAATTCATGTTTGTACTTTCAAAAATAACAAGTCACTATTTTTGTTTAAATTATTGGAAGACTTGATAGAATAAACACCAGGGGATCATATGTCAGTGTTAGCAGCGCACTTTTCTTCTAAAAAAGTAATTAAATGACCTTATCAAAACTAGGTCACCCGCTCATTTTGTCAGTAACATGATTGTAAATTAATCACAAATTAATAACAAAACATACATCATCAACACTTTTTATTCCTAACTAAATTTGAAAGGTTTTCTACCAGCTGAGCTTCTTGTTTGTTTTTCTAATGGCTTTAAATAATAAACAATTAATTTAAACTGACACTTTTTGAAATATGCAAAATTAATATTTTTAAAAGAAAATTATTGAGGTAGTTCAGATGCAGTAGAACATTTTCACCGTTGATTAAAGTATTTCGTTTGAAACGAGATGTTGCATCAATACTTTATAAAATAAAATGAAATTTGGAGCACACATGAATGATTTTATTCCCTGTTACGGTACTGACAAATATCACTACTGAAATGTCTTTCCTAAAGGACAAAAAGAGAGAGAGAGAGAGAGAGAGAGAGAGAGAGAGAGAGAGAGAGAGAGAGAGAGAGAGAGAGAGAGAGAGAGAGAGAGAGAGAGAGAGAGAGAGAGAGAGAGAAGAAATCTGGAAAATGAAATTGCAACACTATGCAAATTAATTCCTGAACCAAACAACAGCAAAATAAATAAATAAATAAAGTATTAGGCAGTTCCATTAGTTTAAAATGTATTTTTAACACTATTCCCCCATCCCCTTTCCTAGGCTATTTCTCGTTCCAGCCAGTGCTCTAAAACTGGTGTAACAAAGGCCGTGGTATGTACTATCATGTCTGTGGAGTCATGCTTATATTAGGTCCCTAGTTAGTCTATACTTTTGTGTGTGCTGGGGTGTTGTTACAAATGAATGCGTTCATTCATTCATACATACATAAAAATTCCCTTGCTGCAAATCGGAAAAAGTAACCCTTCGCATGGCGACAGCGGGTTTCCTCTCTCATTATCTGTGTAGTCCTTAATCATATGTCCGAGACCATATAACCGTATTTAAATTGTATTAAGTTAATGTAGATTTACTTGTAGTTTACTTTTGTGATTCATAGATACCAAATAAAAAGGAGAGTGCATAGGTCTCCACAATGTAAAAGTCCATTTGAATATCCTACCCTATTTCACCACCATGTCGATGCTAAAGATGCTTAAATTAGTTATTGCGTGTTGGCCACACAAACCAAAAAAAGAAAGAAAAAAAGAAACAAACAAAAAAGAAAAAGAAAATCGATTATCACCAAGTTCTTAGATTCCACTATCCAGAACTGACACCTCGTTAGCATCACAATCTGCCTGAATGTATCATAATATGTTAAGATGAGCTCCCACTGAAACCACTTCTAAAACGTCCCCAAACTGTTTCATGAAAAACCGGCCTCGGTGGCGTCGTGGTTAGGCCATCGGTCTACAGGCTGGTAGGTACTCGGTTCGGATCCCAGTCGAGGCATGGGATTTTTAATCCAGATACCGACTCCAAACCATGAGTGAGTGCTCCGCAAGGCTCAGTGGGTAGGTGTAAACCATTTGCACCGACCAGTGATCCATAACTAGTTCAAAAAAGGTCATGGTTTGTGCTATCCTGCCTGTGGGAAGCGCAAATAAAAGATCACTTGCTGCTAATCGGAAAGAGTAGCCCATGTAGTGGCGACAGCGGGTTTCCTCTCAAACTCTGTGTGGTCCTTAACCATATGTCTGACGCCATATAACCGTAAATAAAAATGTGTTGAGTGCGTTGTTAAATAAAACATTTCTTTCTTTCTTTCTTTTTTTGTTTCATGAAAACAAATTTAATCAATATCCACTAGTTCTTCCCACAAGCCTTTTTATATTGTTTTGAAAGCGTTTTAACGTTCACACTCAATACGTTCTTAGTATTACGTTATATTTGATTCCAAGATGCAAACGCCTATGTTAAAACACTATAAAGCGTTCACATTTAATACCTAAACTGTTCCAGCCTATCCGTTTTAGCTGAAACGGTGTGAAAATTGTCCAGACGCTTTTTAGTTGAAACGTTTTTAAAACGTTATAACAGTACTGTATAGGAACGACCAAACATTTTTGTCGTTAAAACATTTGCAAAACGGTTCTGAAACGTTTTAAGACGCTGGCGGGAACACCGCTTCAAATTGCTGACTGCAGTAAGCACAACCTCAAATGAGTGTTCTGGTTTGAAGTAGTATACGATGTAGGCACTGTTGGGGACCATATACAAAGTACGTATGTGTCTGTCGGCAGAGAGCTATCAGTTTGGTGAATTAGCAGAATTCGCTGTACAAGGTGCTAGAAGTGAAGGCAATCAAAAATACACTTCGGTAGAATCGTAGATATTCAGAGGTCCACATACTTCACTCTTTTTTTCACCACCTCTGTATTTATTACAGGATGTTTGTTACACGTAACGAAGTCCATGTACCTTTGTAAAACTGCTGTATTTCCACACTTTCTCTTTAACTCCAATGGGTAAGCATATTTTACTTGTCACAAGAAAGTTGATATAGTTGATCTAAGTGCTTTAAACACACCAAAAACATAGTATACAAAGAAACAAAACAGTCGAGCTTGAGTATTTGCTATTCTGTTTGTTGACAAGTTAATTATTTTGTGCTGAGAGTTCAGCAGTCCCCCCCCCCCCCCCACCCCCCACCCCCCAACCCCCCCCACCCCCCACCCACCCCCCCCCCCCCCTCCGTCTGCTACCAACCACGGTCGGGCTGCTGGTGCTCACTTGCACCTGCCAGTGCAGGTGGTCCCTCCCCTTTTCTGTCCTGGACGGCTCTTATGCTCCAGACAGCCGTGCGCTACAACAGCTTGCTCCGAATGTGCACGTAAAGCCCTATGACCTGACCTGACCTCAGTTCCGTTATTGAAAAATCACGTGAATATGAAGTTGCTTGGGCATCATGGTTAAACAATGTCAGAGCGACATGTAGAAAAAAATATTTTTATTAATATTCCACAAGGGGAGTTGAGCGAGTATGGAGGGAATATTACAAATAGTTTGGTACAGTGGGGAACTTGAGGATGTATGCTAATTAACGTTATGAAGTTTTGCGAACGTACTCTGTATATGGTGTCTTGTGTCAGCAGCCTGCTGACTAACATCACCATAGATTTTATTATTGGCCCTCGCAGGCAAATTAATGTCAAAACCATGAGTTTAAACGCTGGCAACAGCCATAGTCACTTAAGGACAATCTGTTGATACACTAGTAGGCTACTTGATATTGGTAACCTGAACAGAAACGATGTAATGGCAGGACACACGTACGGTACACGGCAATGTTTTAGGTGTAGTAATCAAAGACCCGGAACAACTCAACATTGGTGTTTCCTAGAGTGCCCGATCTTTTTTTATAAATTGTATTTGGGTACGAGGCTTACAGAAGCAATAGCAAATGCCTTTTCTTTTTCTTTTTTGTAAAGGAAAAATCATCTTCATTTGACGGATTTAAGTTCTGTATTAAATGAATGGCAACTATTATATGTATAATTTATTGCATTAAGTATTACAAAACACTTATAGCAAGCATAAATACATCTCAATAATTTAGTGACGGCTGCAGTTTTGTAATGAGAGGTTGCAACATCAAAAATGCCTTTTGTCGTACTGTAAGTTAAACAAACATAAATTATATGTTGACAAAAGCAATCTTCCTTAACTAGAATAAATAAATAAATACAGGAACAAAAATGAAAAATACACACATACGCAAAAACAAACAAATAAACAAACAAACAATAAGGAAAACAACAGCCGACCAAGATATTACATTTTTAACTACTAAAACGAACTACCTCCACCATATTTATTCGTTAAACACTGAATTGTGAACTCCGGTTGAGTTGGGGGTGGATAAGATTTCCAACATCCTCCAGAAAATCTGGTATAAGTAAGTAGCTATAAACTTACTATACAAAGTTTCCTGCCATTTCAAAAATATACTGTATTTAAGATTTTGAGAAGTTCGATTTAATATGTGAAACGGTACGAATACTTTATTTGGTAGTTTTCAGTTATTTCGGTCTAATGTAGTATACAATTATATAAAATTACAAATATTAATATCTATTTCGCACTTTATAGTACCCCTTGTGTCAGTCATTATGTAATAAACCCCGTGTCAGTACCGTAACGAAACATATGTTACGGTACTGAAGGAAATGAAGGAAGGAAAGGAAATGTTTTATTTAACGACGCATTCAACATTTTATTTACGGTTATATTGCATCATACATATGGTTACGGATCAGACAGATATTGAGAAATTGAGGATATTGAGGAAACCCGCTGTCGCCACTTCATGGGCTTTTCGATTAGCAGCAAGGGATCTTTTATATGCACCATCCCACAGACAGGATAGTACATACCACGGCTTTTGATACACCAGTTGTGGAGCACTGGCTGGAACGAGAAATAGCCCAATGGGTCCACCGTACTGACGTTACGGTACTGACTACATGTTACAAAAATGACACTATTTACTTAAAATGCATAGTTGTATGCAATGTTTCATGGTACCATAACCATCACGCCATTCCTTTTCATATATTTATATGGTCATTTAACTGCCAAACTCACAGAATGAATTGCGAATCTGCGTTACAGTACTGACGTTGAATAAACATACCAATTCCACCTTTAGTAGCAAATAAACCAAAACTTTGTAATCGCACAAGCGATTTTTCCTGCGGTGTTCGTAAAATAGTGGTTATGACAACTTTCAAATGATCACACAATAAGTTTATTTAAATCAACATAGGTTATATTAATGTTGCTTTTGTTAACGTCGTGAAACTTAGCGACAGAGTAACTTTTGCCTCAAAAATATTTTTAGTAAATGAAATTGATGTTTACATGCTGTAATATGAAACATATAACTTTAATAATATCAAAGACTTATTTATTTGTTAATTATTCACCCATATCGTTGATAGCCCTGACAATATATCGCTTCTTGATTTTGCTGACACATGATAACATTAGCATAAATAAAGTTCCTAATCAGTGAACTTGAGAAACATGGATGGATCCAGGACATATTTTTAGGGGGGACGGGCAAGAAAAAAAGGGCACATCGACTCGTTAAAACGGCATCTTAATAAAAGCTTGAATATTTGCAGTTAATATGAATGTGTATATATTAGTGTACAAACGGAAGTGTACGCTAAATGACTAGCTGCGGTTTTCTGCACTGCTAGCTGCATTAATAGAGATTATTATATGAGCTTGCAGGCTCGTCGGAGCTTTTTTTTTGTTTTTGTTTTTTTTGTTTAAGTGGGGTGGATTAATGATCAGGATCCTTGTTAAGCATGACACAATGTGCTTTGCCAGAAGGCGTGCAGGCCCGAGATGTGTAGGGGGTTCGGGGGCATGCTCCCCCGGGGAATTTTTTTAATTAGATGGCTCTAAACGCCTTTTCTTGGCATCTGAATCGCAAAATTAGCTATTTTTAAACAATAATTTTAAAAATATTTTAAGCAATATTTTTTGCATTTAGTATTATAACTCAAGAATGCTTTTTTTCTTTTTTTTTTCTTGGCATCTTGATAGCAAAATTACCCATTTTCAGACAGTGATCAGTTCCTCTTTTGGAGTTTTATAGCCCAAAAATTATTATTTAGAAGAGTTCAAACCCGCTACTCTTAGATATCAATCACTAAATTATAAGTATGACTATCATATATTTCATTGTAATTTGACTTTGATCACTTTTTTAAAGGGCACTATTCTAGGGACGGCTCTGTCTAGGTAGGGCATATATATATATATATATATATATATATATATATATATATATATATATATATATATATGAAAACGATACAAAGGGGTACTTGTAAGAACTTGTAAATTAAAACTTTAAAATGTACTATTCTAGTGACGGCTCGGTCTAGGTAGGGCAGTAATACATATAAAAAAATAATAATAATAAAAAATAATAATAATAATATTTTAAAAAAAACGATACAAAGGGGCACTTGTAAATTATAGCTTTAAAGGGCACTATTCTAGGGACGGTTCGGTCCAGGTAGGGCAGTTATACATAAAAAATGACAGAGACTAGAACTATTGTTCATTAATAATTTTGAAGATCTATACAATTTCAAAGCAAAAACGTTTCGGCTATCATTATGCAACTTTGATCACGCATTACATATGAAGAATTACGGATATTGTGACGGTACATTCTCTTAAATTTGTTTCGCCTGTGGCGATTTTAATTGTGTTAGAGGGCCGTGTGCAGTTTATTGCCCGTAGCCCAGATGGGCAACTTGTTACGTAAGACTTCTGCGCGACCGTCCTCGATCGGTACGCCTAATACACACCCTCAGCCAGCTGCGGAGGCCATGTGGCTAGTAGTTACGTAATATCTCCGGTAGTGCTGTTTATGGCCAGGAGATTGCTCGCGGTTGGCGACAGCCAGACTGACGATCAGAGAGAAATATACCGACTCTAGTAAATATAGAATATGAGATGATACGTGAGGTACCGCCTTGTTCCCCCAGGCCAATTCTGATTTTGGAATAAATAGCTAGGATTTAGAGATATCTAGGAGAACGAATTAGGACGGCTCCAGGGGATCACGAACGTAGTCCGTTAGGACTTGGTAAATATCATTTCTGCTCTGTGTATAACCTTGATGTGATTGATGTGACTTTAAATATTTTAATACTGTATTATACCAATATTCTTTAGACAGTGTCTTCGGTCATCTGACGAAGTAATCGTAGACTTTTTGTTCTAACATTATATGAGTATTTGGTAATATAAAGCTTAGCCAGTCATCCTAGAAGACCCTAGGTAAACTGTAGGTTATTGTCTTTATTGTGATAGGTACCAGTATTAATTTTGTGTTACAGATTACTGAAAGAGTAGTTAAGGGTTAATTAAAAATTAACCCGTTAGGAATAGAGCTGTAATTCCTTTATTAATTAAGTTCCCCTGCAAGCGTTTCTAAATTATCACACGTTACTGAACGAGTAGTAAGGGTAATTAAAAATTAACCAGTTAGGAATGGTGTTGTAATTCCTTTATTAATTAACTTCTCCTGTAAGCGTTTCTCAATTATCACACGTGTGGGTTTGGTGTAACGGTGAAGTGATTCGCATATTGTGTAACTAGACACCTAGAGATTAACTAATTAAGTGATCAGTTCTGGGTTGTTATTATTGCTGTTATTAATTTACTACTACGGCTGTACATTTGTCAGCGTAGATTAATACAGATTCCAAAGTGTATTGTGTTTTTGTTGTGTTTTCTAGAGAACTAACGTGCTATAATAATATATACTTTATATAAGATCGTATCTCTGATCATACCTAGAGACGAGCCATACTAGGGTTAACAGCCTGTTACAGAGAGATCTAATAGATATACAGTTAGGAGAGATATTTTGATAATCGTGTTTTATTCAGTTACGGGAATTATAGAATCCCCGTGACAGATATTATTAAAATACATGACGAATAATAAAAGTCCAGGTGTATACTGCAGAGTTCTTTAAGGTTTTCTGGATAGATTTGGGACATTTTATTAATAGATCTTTAAACTACAGTTTTATGAAGGGTGAACTTTCAGTTACACAAAAGTTAGGTATGATTAAAGGAGACAAGTCAAAACGGTTTCTAAAAAATTGGCGGCCCATCTCTCTTTTGACTGTTGTTTATAAAATGGCCTCAGCCTGTATTGCTAATCGTATTAAGAAAGTTTTGCCTCACCTTATTAATGAAGATCAAAGTGGCTTTATGGCTAATCGGTATATAGGATATAACATAAGAGTTTTATATGATGTTATGGCATACACTGAAACTCATAATATTCCGGGGCTACTTCTATCCATCGACTTCGAAAAAGCATTTGATTTCATCTCTTGGTCCTTTATACATAAAACATTGACATTTTTTGGATTTGGCGAATCCATTAAAAGATGGATACATGTTTTTTATAATGATATAAAAGCTAGTATAATCGTAAATGGGAAAATGTCATCAAGCTTTAAAATTATGAGAGGCTGTCGTCAAGACGACCCTTTGTCTCCATATATGTTCCTATTATGTGCAGAAATACTAGCAGGAATGGTTCGAAAACAAAATTAACATTAAGGGTACAGAGATCAACAACCAGGAATTTCTTATTTCTCAATATGCGGATGACACGATTTTTTTTTTATTGGATGGTAGTAGATGTAGCTTTGAAAACACTATTGATGTATTAGACAGCTTTGCCGGCATATCTGTACTAAAAATAAATTACACCAAAACGCAAGCAGTATGGTTTGGCTCAATGAAAAAAAATTTCAAAAAAATTCCTTTCATATATTAATATAGAATGGAATCCAAAGATCTTTAAAATACTGGGAATAACATTTTCCACTAATTTAGAAGATATGACATCGTTGAACTATGACGGAAAGTTTTTGGAAATACAGCAAATTATAAACAAATGGATGAAGAGAGTCATAACTCCATTTGGTAGAATTGCTATTTTGAAATCTCTATTGATATCAAAATTAAACTACCTACTCCTAACTCTGCCAAACCCATCAGATAATTACCTGAAAAGTCTTAAAAGAATCTTGTTCAAATTTCTGTGGAACAATAAACCGGATCGAATTAAAAGAAAAATAGTTTGTAAGGCAATTAAGGATGGGGGTCTAAGAATGTTAAATATCTTTCGTTATGTAGAAGCTCTAAAATTAACATGGATAAGAACAAATTTAAAAGTGGAATCCAAATGGAAGGATCTCTTAATACACTCTAACCCAAGACTTAAATATATCTCATTGTTTGGTAATAAATTTCCACATTTAATTGCAAAGAGTATGAATAATTATTTTTGAAAAGACTGTGTTAAAGCATATGGTATTTTTTCAGCAGCTTCTAAAGTAACCTCCACAAAAGAATTCCTGTCGGAACCTCTATTATATAACACTAACATAAAAATCGGAGGAAAGACTTTCTTTAAATAATTATGGTTTGATAAGGATATTTTGCAAATCTGTGATTTCTACTGTGAATCTGGCCAGTTTATATAATTTTCAGATTTCAAACGGCTCTACCAGGTGGAGACATCATTTGTAGAATTTTATGGTATAATTGCAGCTATTAAGAAATATCTAAGGAACATAAATATAGGCATTGTAGAATCTAACATTTCAGATGATGACATGGTTAGTATAACAAAATTGAATGGGGTTTTGAGAGGTCCTAAGGTGAATTATTATATTCTGGATGCAACGGATGTGGTTAAGAGGTCCCATAACAGATGGAATGATATTTTAGCAGTGAAACTAAAATGGGAGAAAATTCATATTAAAGTACATGTATTTAGTATTACTTGGGATACAAAATTGAGATGGTTTCAATTTAGATTAATAAACCGAATTCTTACCACAAATCTCTGTACATTTTGTGGTAAAGAAAAGGAAACTTTTATCCATTTGTTTTGGAAATGCTCAGTAGTACAAAGCTTCTGGACTTCTTTTTGGGATTGGTTGACCGCATCTTGTACACACATAAACAATATGACTGAGCTTAGAACTTGTTCTGTTTGGTGTTAAAAAAACTATAAGGACTGACACAGTTTTTGATTTGCTATTACTTTATTCAAAACACTTTATACGTAGACAAATAACACTAAATAACAAACTAAATATAAACCATTTGTTGAAGTTAAGACTAAGATATATAATAGAAAGGGAAATTTCGTTCAGTGAAAGCAGACATAATAAATTTAATACCAGGTGGGCTAACTATCATTGTCTTTTTCGTGAAAACAGCTAGTAAATTAACTTGTACTCCAACTTTCGACGGCTCAAAAAAAAAGACCAAAAAACCCCAAAAAAACCCCAAACTTTTATATGTATATTTTTCAACTTTTTACAATAACTGTACAGTTGCCATACATTACGTGTACAGATATGGTGTACAGATATATCTTTGGATGTCGTGTGAATGTGTGAGTGAAAGTTGAGTTAAAAAACACTTTAAAAAATCACAGATGTTAAAATCAATTCCTGGTCATGTTGACCACCTGCCCTTGTTTTCCCCTGGATGGGGGTAGGCACAGTGTAACAGGGAATCTTTGAATAAAACAAATATTAATAAAAAAAAAATTAAAAACCACTTTGATCACGCAAAATTAAGGTGCTCATTACTCGCGTTAAACAATGTGGTGAATACTGAACTCCACTGAGACAGACACACATCTGCAAGCTTGCGTATACACGCACAGCTTAACTTCATTTAGCTAAAAATTCTTACGTGCAAAAATTATTTTATACAAACAAAAAGGGCACTTGAACATTATGAAGGACAGATCCCCCTGACCTCCCTCTGGTCGCTAGATTAGATCGGGTGGTCAAAAAGAAATTAGATAAAATCGGTGGCCTGACTCGGGATCGAGGGGTGTTGGGGTGTGGGGTGTGGGGTGTAGAGTTGAAAATGAGCAGAATTTTTAAAATAGCAATTAGTAAAACAGTTAATAGAATTTTAAAAAAGAAAGAAAAAAGTTACAAGCCAAAATAATATATATCTTTGGATGTCAAGCCAAAAAATTTGAGCATTTTAGAAAGACAGTCCAAAAATAAATAAGAGAAAGAAGAGAGGCTCGGACTATTTAATAATATTTTTTAAAAAGAAGTAATTTAGACATAAACTTTTGAACGAAGGTTTAAAAGTTTAAAGTCCGATCTATATGTCCACGTGAGTGGTCTCGTTAAGGCCGTTTGGGTGCACAGCTTGTAGGGACGAGATGGGTTGCATCTGACAGTCATTAGATGTTGAAGGTGTAGTGCTGTGCTGAAATACAGATCTTGAGAAGCCGGACCCGTCTACCAAAATGGGACTTATCTGATAATTACCCATTAGCCCGGGTAGGCTACTGTAACTGTAGATTTGACATCCAATAGCCGATGATTAATACAGCAATGTGCTCTAGTGGTGTCGTTAAACAAAACAAACTTTTAACTGACTGTAGGGCCTAGAGGGCTAGATATTGAGCCCCAAATGTCCGCCTAGCCCTGATCCATATGTATTATGTACAAACGTAACAAAGCCAAATGAAAACAAGGGTGTGAAGAGTGACTGTCGTCGACCTTAGGTCATCGTACAATGTACTGAAATAACAAAAATAATACATGTTCCCCATAATTTTTATGGACTGCGGGATAAAAAATAATAACTAGTTACTGACTGTTCAGGTCAAATACAAATGTACCCGAAGGCAAAATTGAAGCAAGTTTACAACAACTCGGATATATCCGAGCAAACAAGTTTACAACTCGGGTATATCCGAGCAAACAAGTTTACAACTCGGGTATATCCGAGCACATCCGAATACAAAATGAGACCCGTATGTATTCTATACCTAGTGCTGACATAAGTTCCTGTCTCAGTCTTGTCTCGTGACTTGGTCTGGTCTGATAGGTGTTTTACAATGCGTGAGTACAGACAACTTTTATTGACTTTATTAACACTAACTTATCTAATTTAAAAAATGCTGTCTCTTCACGCTGGTAATTTCAACTATTTTAAGTTGGGGAAAGTGCCTAAAAGGCACCCCCTTAGGCTTAACATTGATGACGTGTAGGCTACCATCGACGTCCCAAACTGCGTTCACCTAACGACAAAAACACGAATACGATATTTACGGAAATATTATTCTACATTTTCCAGCTACGATACCTGAAACATAATGGACTGCAATCAATTAACGTTAAAAAAAAAATCAACAATATGGATGTAAAACAAAATCATGGTAAAATTAATGGTTTTAAAGGTGGAAAAATATCCGCCCGGCCCCCCCTTCCTCTAACCCTAACCCTAACCTTAACTCCAACCCCAACCCCAACCCTAACCCTAACCCCAACCCTAACCCCAACCCTAACCCCAACCCTAACCCTAACCCTAACCCTAACCCTCAACCCTAACTAAAAATAATAATGTAGGGGACCGGGCGGATATTATACCGAAAAACCTCATAAATGAACGACATGCCGATGAACTGTTCACGAGAAAACAAAATGAATGGAATTTGAAGCATAACGCAGTTAGGGACGTTGACGATACATCTCGAAAGTCTATGTTTATAACGACACAAACTTTGACAGCAGGGGCATGGCTAGGGAGCTGAAGCAAATGGTCCGCTTTCAGAACTGAACTAAAACATACAGGTTTATACATATGGAGTTTCTGGTGGTGCAAAAACAAAATAGAAAAGGGTCCACTTGGTTCATATTCGAACACCCCCCCCCCCCCCCAGGTCCAGATCATGCTACGCCCCTGGACAGCCGATTTAATTAATAATCATGTTTGGATCCTGGGAATGATAGGTGTATATTATTTTCTGTTCTTAAATAATGACAGAAAAATAGGATTAAGCTAGGATTCCATGTGTCCGTAGTGCGTGATGCGCAATGCGTTTTGCCCGTTTCCATGTATCCGTATATATTCATCTGCGTGAAACTACTTTGTCCTTTTGGAGCAAGACTGGAGAAAAGAATAGGTGTGTATTTTGTGAATATGGCTTGCAAAATATGGTTTAAGTGTAGTTATTATCACAAAATTATTGTTACTGTATGAAAATATTATATGACGGATGTCTGGCTTCTAGTGTGTGGGTGCAACTTTTAATAACTTTTAATACTTCGATGTTTACTCAAATCATACCGTAATCTACCTCCAAAAAATATCAATATTCCATCTCCCCCACTGAAGGAATAAAATGTTTATATTCTTTAGAAAAGGGCACCCACCCCAACACCATCGACTTGGATCCGCTGACATTTAACAAACTGGCTTATCATAATTATGCTGCATATACACGTACATATATAAGTTTCTGTGTATTGCGTTTATATTTTTTGTTGAATGTTATTTTTACGGAACATTATCTATAGTAGACTTTATCTTTTGTAGTGAAGTCATGCCTCCCTGCTGGTCAAAACTAGCGCGTTTAAGAAGAGAGGTTTAAGAAGATGAAAATATGTTGCTCGAAGGAAACATAAGTGCTGGGTCCATGCAATATTGAAACAGAGAAAAATATTTGGAACGTACCATCATCTGGTTAAAGAACTTGAGTTGGATTCAAAAGTATTCCAACAATACTTTCGTTTAAGCAGGGAACAATTTCAGCAAGTTTTGTTGCATTTAGAGCCACACTTTGTCAAAATAAACCTAAAGAGAAACCATCAGTCCAACGGAACGACTTACAATTTGTTTGAGGTAATAACATAAACATACACATGTATATATTTTGTTAAGTTCTGTTTATTTGCAAAAACATGTAATACAAATATCAAAATTATACAATGACTGTAGTATGAACTGTTTCCTGAAAATCATGAATAGTGAGCATTTGCCATCCTGGCCCTATTGCATCTAAAATACCGAATGCAAACGTTACAGTGCTCTATACATTAAGGTTGCCATAATAAAGAAACATATTAATTCCTGTCTCGGTTGTTTAAACCGGCCTCGGTGGCGTCGTGGCAGGCCATCGGTCTACAGGCTGGTAGGTACTGGGTTCGGATCCCAGTCGAGGCATGGGATTTTTAATCCAGATACCAACTCCAAACCCTGAGTGAGTGCTCCGCAAGGCTCAATGGGTAGGTGTAAACCACTTGCACCGACCAGTGATCCATAACTGGTTCAACAAAGGCCATGGTTTGTGCTATCCTGCCTGTGGGAAGCGCAAATAAAAGATCCCTTGCTGCTAATCGGAAGAGTAGCCCATGTAGTGGCGACAGCGGGTTTCCTCTCCAAATCTGTGTGGTCCTTAACCATATGTCTGACGCCATATAACCGTAAATAAAATGTGTTGAGTGCGTCGTTAAATAAAACACTTCTTTCAGTTGTTTAACTCGGTCATAGCCATGCCAAGAACATCTGATGTTTCCCTCTCCACACTGGGGAAGTGCTCGTTTTCATAGTGATTACTTTGTGGTGAGCACTGATATAAGGGAACGCACTGCTGAAGAGTGCTGGAGGGAGATATTATGCAATGTGTTTGAGGCTGCACACATGCTTGCATTGGAGGAAGAGGCATAATAGTTTGGGGTGGCAAATGCCTATTCTCTGCATTGAAGAACAACTGTGCAATCTGAAATTGCACCACTCCTTTAACACGTGATTTCTCGACTTCCTGTGACCGTATTGTCTGCGTGATGCGTATTGGAACGATCATCGAGGAGTTCTGAATTAACGCATCATGCATTACGCATCACGCATTATGTACACATGGAATCGCTTCAATTGAATTCAATAGAAACCGTTATTAGCGCATAACGCACTACGCATAGCGCACTACGGACACATGGAATCCTAGCTTTAGGCATAAAGTGGGCCTTTTGTGAACACCGGGTTCACAAGAACAGGATTCGCACGCATCCTGGAAAACCCTGGAAGGTGCTTCTTAGAAGCACTCCTCTGTTCACAAGACACACCCCATCATATTTTGTATTACTCCAATGGTTACAAAAGGCCCACTCTAGTCTCTCATCTCTTAAACAACACTTCATTCTTATTAGACTTCAATAACCAAAATGTGTTATTGTAAATTCATGTCACAATAAAAATTTGTAACATTTAACATTTCCTGGTCGTATACTTACAGATATAACTACATTTGCTATTTAACAACACGAGTCACAAAGAGAAAACTCATTGCCACATGCTTCACGACTGGCACTGTAGCCAATCTTCTGTCGGTGGATGACTGTACTTCTCGTGACAGTAAATACCAAAATATGCATACGTTGCTTTCTTACCATCTTAATACCCTTTACCTACCCTTGCTCCATTACGTGTTTGACTCTTGTCTGAGCAGAGAACCCACCTCTGGTGACTAAGTTTCTTTTTAGCCTTATCCTTTCTCCTACCAAAATGTCAGTATAGATATGTATGCAGATGACACAACATTACACACATCTGGCAGACATTTGTCTGTAATAGAGGCTATGTTACAAACAAACTTAGATGCCTTAAACTCTTGGTGCATCAATAATAATATGTCTATAAACCCATCTAAAACTATATGTATGTTAATTGGTACAGAGCAAAAATTGGGCCAAACTGGTCAGTTGCAACTAAATATCAATAATAACCCTATATCACCTGCTTATTGCCAGAAACATTTAGGACTCTGTGTTGATCAAAATCTTAGCTGGATATAGTATCTGGTGTGCCTCAATGCTCTATTCTTGGACCTATTTTATTTCTTGTGTTTATAAATGATCTTCCATTTTCTACCCAAAATGTCAGTGTAGATATGTATGCAGATGATACGACATTACACACACCTGGCAGACATTTGTCTGTAATAGCCATTCCCAGTCTGGAGCTCCACGCGGTAAGACGTGTTTGTTTCGCTTGTGCACACTGCACGTGCTTTCGTGTGCTCGACTTGGGGGTCCTTCATTTCGTTGTTTTTGTCATCGAAATGAAGTTTTCTACTGGGATGTATGCGGCCATTGGAACTGATTGAACGCGGGAACGCTTCTCGTTTCGACAGTCTGCACCACCAGGTTGGATTCTTTTTCAGCGAGTTTCCTCGCCTCCACGTTTTTCTCAGTCTGACTATGTTGACTTGTTTTTTCGTGACTCGTATGACGGCCATTCTGCAGAACGCCACGGTTGTTCGCGTTTAGTCTCTACATGTCCGAGCCTGTCCTAGCAGCACTGGAAGATTGACCGCCCCACTCTAAGAAGAAATAGGAAGCGGGGTCGGCCCCTACTACTCTTTTTCTAGACTTTACATTGTTTTATAGTGATACCATCTCGTATCCTCTGGAGTCGGGCCCGTCCGCACCACTATACCAACCCATGACGACTGGACTATACCCTAGTCTGATACTCTACTCGTTCAGACGGATTCCGGCTTCTCAAGATCTGTATTTCAGCACAGCACTACACCTTCAACGTCTATCGACTGTCAATCTAGGGGTTTTCTTGACGGGATGCAACCCATCTCGTCCCTTTAAGCTGTGCACCCAAACGGCCTTAACGAGGCCACTCGCGTGGACATATCGATCAGACTTTAAACATTTAGATCTGCGTTCAAAATTTTATGTCGAAATTACTTCTTTTTTGTAATATTATTAAATAGTCCGATACTCTCTTCTTTCTCTTATTTAATTTTGGACTGTCCTTCTAAAATGCTCCAAATTATATAAATATTCGGCCGAGCAGTCAATTCTTTTTTATTTTTGGCTTGTAACCTTTTTCTTTTTTTTCTTTAATTTATTAACTTTTTTACTAATTGCTATTTTCAAAATTCTGCCCATTTTCACCTCCCCCCTCCATCCCGAGTCAGGCCACCGATCTTATCGGAGGTCGGACTCGGGATGGGCGTGTTCGAAACCCTAGTGGTATATGGGCACGTTAAACTAGTTATCATCATCTGTAATAGCTGCTACGTTACAAACTTAGATGCCGTAAACTTTTGGTGCATCAATAATAATATGTCTATAAACCCATTTAAAACTACATGTATGTTAATTGGTACACAGCAAAAATTGGGCCAAATTGGTCAGTTCAAACTAAGTATCAATAATAATCCTATATCACCTGCTTATTGCCAAAAACATTTACCGGTAAGACTCTGTTGTGATCAAAATATTAGCTGGAACACACAAGTTGATCACATTTGTTCACAAGTTTCATATAAACTGGCTCTTTTGAGATGAATTGGCAAATTTCTCACCCCAGAATCAAAATCTCTATTCTATAATGCATAAATTCTTCCCATATTTGATTATGGGTCAGTAGCATGGGGTCACTGCAATAAAACATACGTTGACAGATTAATAAAGCTACAAAAAAGAGCGGCTAACTCCTTCAGCAGATCTCTTGAAGGAATTACAGTGGTTGCCTTTTGATTATAGGTGCACATACCATACGGATACATTAGTATATAAGGCATTGAACAATCTGACACATGTATATATAAGTGATTATTTCATACCATAATCAGGCTCAAATAAATATAACCTGAGATCAGCAACACATAATCTTGTATTGCCAAGACCCAACACTGAATTGTATAAACACATCTTCAGATATTCCGGTGTTGAAACATGGAATACAATCCCAGATTCATTTAAAACAGTGTATCCTTACCTTCATTTAAAAGACAATATAAAAAATTCATAACAACACTGGCTCTTGAAAATGTTTAGTAAAATAAACAATCTGCATTTTATGTTAATTAAAGTTAATGGAAATACTAATTAACAACTAAATCACAACAGCTTACTAGTAATATGTTCATAAAACGCACACCTCTGTTCTTAAAACGCACACCCACTGTGTGTTTTAAGAACAAAAGAGGTGTGCGTTTTGAGCACAATTAGCACACTTTTAGTTTAGAAGAGCATTGCTTAAATATGGAGACTCATTTTATTTGATTTATTGCAAAAATATGCACAAAAGAGATTGCTTATGATCGACACCCTTTATGGCAGATATCACAATTTGAAATTATCTAAAAATAGTAAAAAAAAGTATCAAATTACATATCTGTTTCTTAGTTAGTGCCACTGCTTTTTTGGCTATCAATATGCATTGCACAAGGTTATAGAACATGTGAACAAACTTTTTATGATGTACATGTAATTATAACATCAGTCTTTCGGAAAATGCACGAAAATGGCAGTGGGCTTCTTGGGCACTTTCCCCTAGTAATGTAGACATCCATGAGTGACAAAAATAAAAGTGATGGGGCCTATCACTGTATGAATGGAACTGGTTTAAGTTTTTATTTTTTTAAATTTTTCCGGAAGCTGTGACTGTTTAGTTAAACTTAATGTTTGTTTTGTTTAACGACACCACTAGATCACATTGGTTCATTCATCATCGGCTATTGGATGTCAAATATCTGGTAATTTTGACATAGCTATAGTCTTAGAGACGAAACCTGCTACATTTTTCCATTAGTAGCAAGGGATTATTTTATATGCACCATTCCACCGACAGGATAGCACATACCATGGCCTTTGGTACACCAGTCGTGGTGCACTGGCTGTGACAAGAAATAGCTCAATGGGCCCACTGACGGGGATCGATCCCACATTGACTGCACATCAACCACGCACTTACCACTGGACTATGTCCCGCCCCTCTGTGACAGAACTTTTGGAAGTTTTAGTGCGAGTAAGTTTGACCATATTTATCTTCCTTTTAAGTATAAACACAAAATATAAATTAATATTCTTGGAAAAACAGTCCATCCAAAATTAGCATGATCAAATTTTATAAATAAAAAATGATAGACATATTCAAACATTTTATTCATCACTATCGGTCAAAAATCATTAAAATATAATTTAAAAAAAAATCCATTTTGACTGCTAAATTGAAAGCAGATTGTGTACACACAGGGCCGTACCCTCTTTGGGGGGGGGGGGGGGGGGGTCGCAGGGGGAATCTTCCTTTTTTTTTTTACTCCAGAAAATAGCATACACATCTTAGGGTTTAATTTGTATAGTGTTTTATTTGTTTATAAAAAGTAGTGCCTCCCCCTAGGATTTTGATTAATTAATCAATGTGCTCCAGTGGTGTCATTAAACAAAACAAACTTTTTTCTGTTTGTTTTTTTGTGCCAGAGTACTTACTCGAGTACTCGTGGCGGCCCAATATCCCTATACAATTTGAAGCATAAGGCTACTTGACACAGTGATAGTCTGACGACACCCTATGTGTTTTAAATCACAGCTATAATAAAATGTCCATTTATTCTTTGAAAAATAAGTTTGTTTTGTTTAACGACACCATTAGAGCACACTGATTTATTAATCATTGGCTATTGGTTTGGTATTTTTGTCATACAATACGATGCAACAGGGCACTTGTAAGAACTTGTAAATTAAAACTTTAAAAGGTACTATTCTAGGGACGGTTCAGTCCAGGTAGGGCAGTTATACATAAATAAATAAAAAAAAGCCCGATACAAAGGGGCACTTGTAAATTACAGCTTTAAAGGGATATATTCTAGGGACGGCTCGGTCCAGGTAGGGCAGATATACATAAAAATTACAGAGGCTATTGTTCATTTTTAATTTTGAAAATCTATACAATTTCAAAGCAAAAACTTTTAGGCTTTCATTATGCAACTTTGATCATGCAAAATTAAGGTGCTCATTACTCGCGTTAAACAATGTTGTGAACACTGAACTCCATTGAGACTCGGTAACACGGACACACATCTGCAAGCTTGTGCAGTGGCGGATCCAGAAAATCCATTGTGTGGGCATGTGCAATGACTTGATGCGGAATGCTAAAGGAAAATTAATATATAATAAAATTATAACTTTCGCAAAATTTAGTGGGGGGCAGGGCCCCTGGGGCTTCCCCTTAGATCCACCTCTGTTGCGCATACAGGCACAACTTAACTTCATGTAGCTAAAAGTGCTTAATGTGCAAAACAATTTTTATACAAACAAAAAGGGCACTTGAACATTTTGAGGGTACTTGAAGGGTTTTTTGGGAGGGTTGTTAATTATTAATTAAAAATAATTAAAAAACAATCAATTTTGACTGCTAAATTGAAAGCAGATTGTATACACAAAGGGCTGTACCCTCGGGGGGGGTGGGTGGGGGATTTCACTTCTTTTTTTTTTACTCCACAAAATAGCATACACATCTCGGGGTTTAATTTGTATAGTGTTTCATTTGTTTATAAAAGGTAGTGCCTCAGCCCTAGGATTTTGATTAATTAATCAATGTGCTCCAGTGGTGTCATTAAACAAAACAAACTTTTTTTTCTTCTTTTTTTTTGTGCCAGAGTACTCGAGTACTCGTGGTGGCCCTATAACCCTATACAGTTTGCAGCACAAGTTAATTATTACATGAAATTATTTCAAAATTTGCAATTGGCGAATTTGGCAAGTGCCAGAGCTAGCCTTGTTGTCTTTCTTATCAAGACCACTATATGTATGTACATTTGTATGTATATATGTTAGAAAACTGTGTACATGTAAATAGTCGAGACTGGTCTAACGGCCACCTGTATGTTATGTCTTTCTTATCAAGACCACTATATGTATGTACATTTGTATTTGAATATGTTAGAAAACTGTGTACATGTAAATACAGTCAAGACTGGTCTAACGGCCACCTGTATGTTATGGCCACCTGCCCATAACAGCCACCATAAATCCCACCCAGTGCATTTCCTTCTTTATTTTACCTGTATATAACAGCCACCTGTTCAATGCGGCCAGTGGCCACTATTTTTGACCAAAATGAATGGTTGAACCTGCTATAACAGCCACAAAAGTACAATGACCACTATTTTTTGTCCAAAATGGACAGTTGAACTTGCCATAACGGTCACAAGATAAATACATCTACTGACCTGTCCCAGTCACAATATAAAGTTATTGTTTTACTTAAGTCAGAACAACACGTCATTAATCGTATTTGCATCTTATATCTGTATGATATGGTTGGTAATTTAATTTGCAAGGTGACTTGTTATTCGTTGAAGTAAGTCAAGCCATAGGGTTTAACGTGCACATTCAGAGCAAGCTGTTTTAGCGCACGCCTGTCATGGGCACATGTGCCGGCCTTTTGTTAATGTAGGATTTCTTACTTGCAACCTTTTGCATGTTGTGCACTAATTTAATAGGTAACAGAATGCAGTGGAAAGCAATAGATGATAAATGACTTTTTCAAAAAGCGTATGTCAATAAAATGTTATAAATTTATGCTTTGTATAACATTTTCTTTGAATAACATTTTTATGTAGTAAAAAATATGTTTTTCTCTATTTTAAATTTTTGTGACGTCTGTTGATACTCTATGCATTCCAGTTTAGTAATGTTTTGGGGTTTTTTAGTAAATTATTTTATAGGTAATTTCCTTTATCTGTATATAACAGCCACCTGTCCATAACGACCACTATTGCCAGGTACCTTGAATGGTCGTTATATACAGGTTCGACTGTATTGTGTTTGTTTTTAATTTGCACTATTCTTTCCTAATGTTGCAGGAACTGGTGATAGAATGCTGACTTTCACAATATTATTCTTAAGTGCAGTCACAACTTGTGGCTTCAATGAGGTAAATTACCCAGTCTTTTAAAGTTATTTTGTTTGTCTTACACATAATACAGTGCATGATTTGATATGCTGGTGCGAGACATAGCCCAGTGGTAGAGCGCTCGTCTGATGCACAGTAGGACTCTAGGATCGATCCCCATCGGTGGGCCCATTGGAGTATTTCTTATTCCAGCTGGTGCCCCACAACTGGTATATCAAAGGCCATGGTATGTGCTATCCTGCCTGTGGGATAATGAACAAAAAATATCCCTTCTACTATCGACACCATAAGAGTACATTGATTAATTAATCATCGGCTAGTGGATGTGAAACATTTGGTAAATCTGACTCAGAAGAAACCTGCTACATTTTTTCTAATGCAGCAAGGGACCTTTTATATGCAATTTCCCACAGACAGTAAAGCACATACAACGGCTTTTTACCAGTAGTAGTGCACTGGTTGGAATGAGAAAAAGCCAATCAGTTGAATGGATCCACCAAGGTGGTTCGATCCTGCAATGCAAGCACCTCAAGCGACACTCAACTGACAGAGCTAAATCCTGCCTCATGTTACACCAATCAGGGTTTTCGCCAGAAAAAAAAAATTGGGTACGTAGTTATGAGTTTATGATTGCGGAGCATGCAGACAAAGCCTGCCACGGGCATCTTATTGGGAGGGGGGTCTGGGGATCCTCCCCCAGAAAAAAAAATGGATTTGTAGATGTCCGGAGAAGCAATTTCCCGGCATTTGGAGTCTGAAATCCATGCGAGCTCATGGTGATATTTTCCAGGTTTCGTAGGAGAATGAATGACGAATGTAACAGTCAGCAGGAAATTTGTAAACTTGCCTTCATATTTTTAAAATTAATTATCCAATTATTCATGAAGTAGGCTGCGTTCAGTAACAGCGAATGATGGAAATTTACCCGCACTATTTTGACTGTTCTCGAAAAGGTCATTCGGTTTCATGTGTTGAGTGAAAAAAACACACAAAAAACCAGTCTAGCAAACGTAAGCCACAAACGGTTGGCTGAAATTTAGCCAATGGGATCAGGTTAAAATGGAACCACTACAAAAAACGAACCATTTTCGTTGGAGAAAACGGAACCAATTTTGCAAAAACTTATCTCAAAGTATTGGCTCAGTATGATTAGAACGGTAGCCAGCCTTTTAAACATATAATAAACAGGAACCATTCATAACTACCCATCCTGCCCTCTCATGTGCAGGTCTACACCGAAGTACAATTATTTAACGTTTTAAACAAACATTTTTATTTTTTATTTTGCCCTAACCCGAACCAGTTACACTGGTACATTTTGATCGAGTATGTCATGAACCCCCTCCCTCCCATACCCTCTTTGCGTGTGATATTCAACCCCTCCCATTCATGGCGCGTACATATTTTATTTAGATGTCCGATTACATATTAACATCATAAAAGTAACAACAAAAAGGTTTACAGCGTCAATACATTGTATTTGTGTCATTAGTTTTATTTTATTTGTTCTTTTTATGAACTTAAAAAACAACAACTCGCCCATCAAGATAAAATACATTTCACATATAAACAAATGACAGAAAATTTTCAAGCACATGAATGTATAAATTAAATATATTAATTATAGTTGATCTTACGTAACCTACAGCAAGTGCTACTCATACTTAATTATGGATTCATGTAATGAAATTACTATCAATAATGTATTAAGCACTCCAGGAAGACAAGCATAATTATAAACATTTTTTAAATTATTTTATTTATTTATTGGGGGGGGGGGGGGGGAGGGCAGACATAAAAAGAACCTTGTTTTCATTTTAGCCATAGACTTTGGCGCCGTTTCAGTCAACGCTAGGTTCCGTTTTGTCTAATGTTTACACTTAGAGCCGTTTTGGCACGGTTTCGTTCCAATGCGCAGAATGTTATCAGCGCATGCGCATTTCGTGACCCAGTTGCACATGATGGACATCTTTTCACTTTCTATTTTAGTTCAAGAGAATGTATTGTTTAAACAAAGGACATAGTTTTTCTCCAAGTCTTTGTTGAAGACTTAAAACCCCAAAGTGTGAGACTGATATGGACTGTATATATCGCGTGTCCAAAAAAAAGAAGAAGGAATTATTTGGATACGTAATTTTACCCTAGAATTATTTTTGGGTACGTAATTTTACCAGGTTACCCTGCTGGCAGAAACACTGCCAATGCATAATGATTTCACAGTGAGAAAGTATGATTATTATTTCCCTTGTTGTCTTCCTGCTGGGGTAATAAACATAAATATAGCAGACCTTGTTTATACCTAAAAATAATAAATCATGTACATGTATGTTTCCAAAGTTCTAATGTCATCATTCTCTACATAATAGCTGAAGCCTATTTTATTAATTCTAAACATATTGACCTACCTGTTAGGGTTTAAAAATTGTCCAAAACTTTGTTAGTTCATGGTTTATTTTATTTCATTTCATTTCAACTTATTTTCGTGCTTATATCCAATTAAGGTTCAAGCACGCTGTCCTGGGCACATACCTCAGCTATCTGGGCTGTCTGTCCAGGACAATGGGTTAGTTGTTAATTGTTAGTGGTTAATGAGAGAAAAGAGTGTGTAGTGGCCTTACACCTACAGGGTTTTATCATCTATGTTTTTAGACTCCAATAATGGACACCATGCATTCACCACCATTCTACCATGTCGTTTTCTATTCCCAATTTTGGAGTTAAAAATTCCCAATCTGAATGTAAATCTCCTTCACTTGACAATTAAACCTTCCCTCCCCAATAATGTTTTGTAATGCACAATAGATATATTTATAAACACAAGTACATGTATATACATATATATAGCATTACTTTTTAAATTCTAACTTGGCTTGGTAAGATGTTTTTGAAATGAAACTAAAAATTCTAAATTTTTGGTAACATAACACTAAAATTCCCAATTTCAAAGCCATGGGTGTCAAGTCAAATTTTAGATATAACACCCTGACCTACCCATTGAGTCATTAAAATTCGCTTTGGGTAGGAGCTGGCACCGGGCTGCAAACTCTGTACCTACCAGCGTTATGTCCGATAACTTAACCACGATGCCACTGAGGCCGATTTTATTTTATACTACTGCACCGTCTCTCAAAGGGAAGTAATTTTCCCACTTAATTTTGAATATTTGCTGTCTCAGTGTATTGGATGAGAAGTGATTTTCCTTGACATTTTTAGTATGTTCTCAAATTAATATTCCACAAAAAAATATATATTGTCAGTATACATGAAGGGACAGTTTGTCAAGATGGGGGAAGTACCTTTAATGTATATCTACCTGTATGTAGAGGCAATTAATATAAATTACTTCTTTTCAGAAGGCTGAAGATAATCCATATCAGTACAACGTCATTACTGATGGTGTAAAAACTACTTGTTACATGTGTCCACCAGGATATTATGTTTCTCAACATTGTACTAAGAACTTCAGTGATTCAACGTGTTCGCACTGTTCTCCAGGATATTTCCAGACAAACTATACCCAGGCAAGACGTTGTGAACAATGCCAAAAATGTAACAGTTGGCATCAAGAAACCAACATTAGCTGCACCTCCACTCACAATGCTGAGTGCAGATGCAAACTGGGTTACAAGTGGAAGCAGCATGATGCTTTTCTCCAGGAAGCAAGCTGTATGTGGACCGGAGACTGTCCGAAGGGTTACATCCCTAACTCGGGTAAGTTGGCCATTGGTTCTACTGATTCTGCTTTAATGTAGCCCTAGCCAAGGGATTTCCTCAGAGACATACGGTTTAGCTTCCCACAATGCCTTAAGTGTGTAACCTCCAGCCTTCAGATCTCACTAATGTGGGTACAACAGGTAGGGGTTTTGTTGGGTTTTTTTTTTAGCACAAAGAGGTCTTTCTAGAAGAATTTATTCGATGTCAAACATTTGGTAATTTTGACATTATGTTTTAGAGAGGAAACCTACATTTCTTTCCATTAGTAGAAAGGGATCTAGCACATACCTTAGCCTTTGATATAGTAGTTGTGGTACACTGACTGGAATGAGAAAGAGCCCAAAGGGCCCACCAACAGGGATCAATCCTAGACCGACCTCGCATCAAGCGAGTGCTTTACCACTGGGCTACGTCTCGCTCCAAGAGGACAATACGTTTAACGTAACTTAAAGGCATATTGTCACAGACCACTGACCTATTTAATGGTCTAACAAAGTATTACCTGAACAAAAATTATTTGATTTGTCCCTAAATGTACTTCCACCAACCATCTTCATAATCACCATACTCCATTTATTAATGACATTTTGTAAAAATAATTGAATTATGGCAGTGGTCCATAATTCAAAAACTAAAATTGCCAAGAGGGTTGACATGGATTTCACTCCATCATGGTTCAGTTAAGGTGATGCAGTAGCTAGATTTGGTTTCCAAAAATTAATGTAATTTTTAGTTGTTATCCATTTTTAGAGAAATAAGGTCCTTATAAATCCGTGACAGTATGCCTTTAAGTGTTGAAACCAGTGTGGCTCATGTAGCATGCCAGTCCCTTTGTCAAAATTTAGATAATCGCGACAATATCGAATACATGCAGTCTTTAATTATATGAATATCAGTGGAAAGTTTTTTGTGTTTTTTTTTGCCACTGTTAATCACTTCAACATTAAAATATTTAATTTTGTTTTAACAGCTACAAAGTTTCAGAACAAATATAGCCTAGCTGTTTAACTGGTTCCCAACCGTATCAATATGTTACGTAACATATATGTGTAAGTGTTAAAAACAGTGTGGCTGATGTAATGTGCCAGTTCCTGTTTAAATTTAGATCATCGTGATAATGTCGAATGCGCGGTCTGTTACGGACATCAGATAATAGTTAACCAGCCGCAAGTTTTTAGTTTGATCTATCTATCTAGTTTTGTTTTGTTTTTATTATTTTTCTTTATTATTTTTAATACATGTAGATGGTTGAGCAAATCTCATAACGTAACTTAAGTGTTAATTATTGTGCAGATGCAGCTATGTTACAAAGCAGGTTAGCATGCAGCATTGGGTGACTAAAAGCCAAAGGGTGCATAAAAAGATAGTGCAAGTCAATACTTAATGTGCATGGCAAATTGCTTCCCTCTATTTAGCAAATTTAAAATGGAAGGCAAATATTTTATGTTGTCGTTGGAAGATTTATTTTGTTAATAATGACGCAAGTACTTCAGTCGGGACTTACTGAGTACGGTAGGTTATACATTTTTGGTTTGTGTGACCATTTGTTACACTATTTCGGTTGAGAAACTGTTAAAACAGGGCGCAACAAGTTTTGAATGCCAGCTATATATAGAGGATATGTAACAATATTTGGACGTAGAAAGAACCACACTTTCTACGTCCCTTCGGACTACATAAAAAGACAGAAAAAAGCACTAAATTATTGACAAGAAGAAAAACAATGGATAAACATGTATATGCATTATACAGATAGAATAGTGGATCGATATAATATAATTATGCATGTAATATAAAGGAGACAGTTATTCAGTTAATTATGTGATTTAAGAAATATATATCATAGATAACTCTCGTTTTTGAATGCATGACTCCCAAAATAAAACCCTGTGAGTCATGATGACTCCCATTTTCCAGATGCTAGGTGGAACCCTCTCTAAGCACCTTAAATCAACTACTGCTATGTTTTAATTGGCAGTGTAGCTATCAACTTTTGGTTGTAACATCTTGTGGAACATTTCCTCATCCAGCCCTCTAAGTAAACTAGTCGGTGGCATTTCTCGGTTGTAACCGATTTGGTTTTTGCTATTTCCAAATTTGATTTAGAAGTCAAAAAGGTTGCTGATCGTACCAAAAACCTGATGAATGGATCATGCTAAAGGATTGCACTTGACATTGAAATTTTGCGTCACTAAATTTTACTGCATTTGAGTGTTTAGCAGAACCCATTTCTTCCCCGAGATACAATCCTGCAAGAGGTTAATACAGTAAAAATGATGTCAGTAATGCAGGCGTCACACTGTCCCGAAATTGACACCAGATGGCCATACGAATATGGAATTTTGAATTTCGGGCGAAGATTGCCCCGAACTTGGTCAACAGCCAATCAACAGCCGAAGCAAGTACGATGCCTACAGAAGGTCACACGATGGCACCCGAACCACACACGAAGGCAACACAAAGATGTGAATTTTTATTAAGTAGTTTACCCGCAGGACACACGAAGGCCACACGATGGCTACACAACGTCGTATTGAGAGTACGATGCGTTTGAACTAGGTCACGAAGGCGTCACGTGACCTCCTGATGGTATAAAACTTTCGGCTGACCGTGGGAAATCCAATTGCTGATCGGAGATTATTGGGAGCAGAACACACAGTACATTTCAACTTTATTTCAAATTTAATTCAGCTGTAATTCAACTTTAACATGCCACCCAAGACAGGGAGAGGCAGGGGGAAGAGGCTGGCTGGTAAATACAGAACTCAGAAGAGGAAAGCAGAGGAAACTGAGGATTTAGAGGTCCAAGAAGACAGCACTGGGTCTCCAACCAGAGAGAGAGAAGGAGGAAATCCAAGAAAGAAGCTCAGCAGTCCCAGCACAATGTGACCAAGGACAGCCTCCGCCAATATCTAA
>NC_054713.1:26521491-26743991 GCF_016097555.1 Gigantopelta aegis | reverse complement strand
TATGATAAATGCAATTAGAAATATATTATTTCATTTGGGTATCTTTTGTTAAGTAAGCTACATTGCCCGAGGTGCGGGATGTAGCTCAATGGTAAAGCGCAACAATCAATTGTTACCGTAATAGTCCCAGACAATGAAGCAGGCATTCCCCCTTTTAGTTCGGTCTTAAATTTTTATGTACAAGCCTTGTTGTTGCTTTTTATTTACCTCATGTATAGATTTCAGAACTATATAGAAAATAAAAATTTTAAAATAATAATAACATTGATATTAAAAATGCTTCAACATTTAAATTATAATTGTTACTAAGACAATCCTAATAATAATTTTAAACATTCCATATTTACTGGTGCTGAATGAGATTGCTATGCAGGTAAACTGTTAATTTAAGTCTTTATTTGCTGTCATTACAAAGACATATTTAAGTTTCATGCAGCTATATTTTCAGAGGGGTGGGACATAGCCCAGTGGTAAAGCGTTTGCTTGATGAGCAGTCAGTCTAGGATCGATCCCCATTGGTGGACCTATTGGGCTATTTCTCTTTTCAGCCAGTGCTTCACAATTGGTGTAACAAATGCCATGGTATGTACTATCCTGTCTGTGGGATGGTGCATATAAAAGATCCCTTGCTGCTAATCGAAAAAGAGTAGCCCATGAAGTGTCGACAGCGGGTTTCCTCTCTCAATATATGTGTGGTACTTAGTAAATAAAATGTGTTGAGTGCATCGTTAAATAAAACATTTCCTTCCTATATTTTCAGTAAGCAGTGAACACAAGTGTGTCAAATGCCAACCACATCAGTCATGCTTCACTGTACCCGTAGGTGGTAAGACTTTTTAGTACATTGTGTGTATTCAGACATCGATACGGCTAAAATCCCACACAATCAAATAACATAGGACTGGGTCCATTTCTCCAGTGTGGTTCAGCGGACGGCTTTGCAAACATTTTACTGACTGAATCATGTAGCAGTAGATACAGAAACATGTCTGAAAACAAACAAGTGGATACAAAACTGTACTGGCAACTGCATACACACACACACACACACACACACACACACACACACACACACACACACACAGACACACACACACAGACAGACACACACAGACACACACACAGACACACACACACACAGCTGTGTCCACACCACATACACACACACACACACACACAGACACACACACACAGACACACACACATATAGACACACACACATATAGACACACACACACAGACACACAGACACACACACAGACACACACACAGACACACACACACACAGTCCACACACACACACACACACACAGACACACACACACAGACACACACACACATACACACACAGACACACACACAGACACACACACACACACAGACACACACACACACACACACACACACACAGACACACACACACACAGACACACACACACACACACACACACACACACACACACACACACACACACAGACACACACACACACACACACACCACACACACACACACACACACAGACACACAGAGACACACACACACACACACACACACACACACAGACACACACACAGACACCCACACACAGACACACACACACACACAGACACAGACACACACACACACACACAGCTGTGTCCACACCACATAAATAAAAGTGGACACACTACCAGTGGTGTAGCGTGGGCGGGGCCACCGTCCTGGGCGCAAAATTCTGAACTGGTGGAAGGGACTCGGGGAGTGCTAACGGTCCACTGGTTAGGGGGCACAATACTTGCCTTGCCCCAGGCGCTGGCAACCCATGCTATGCACTGCACACTACTTTAGCTTAGTCGTAGTGTTCACTTTAGGTGCCTGGGTCGTGGTATCGAACACCCCCAACTGTCCTATTGGTTTTTCTCTTGTTCTAAACAGTGTCCCAGTTCTAAACAGGATCCTAGACATCGACATGTCGACATGAAAACAAATATAGGGGAATGATTAATTGCTCCAGTTTTAGATTATGAGGAGCCATTTAAGACATGTACATGTATGTATATATACTATACAAATTCACGTGCTAAGGGGAGCTGAAAATGCACAGGCACTTGACACGTATACATGAATAAATAATAATAAAAACAAATGTTGTATATCGGTAAACTTGATATATTTCTGCAATGTTTTGTTCATATACTCTGTTCATACATGACAAATTTATTGTCACTTAATGTGTATTTACATATACCAAAAATGTCAATCCCTACTGTATAAAAGATACATTGAGGACAGTCACTGGGCATTTTTTTTACAAAAAAATAAAGTGAACGAAAACTCTGTAAGTATACAACACGATCTACTTTGATATTTTATGTCTTCTGCTATACATGGTTTTAGCAGGTAGTTGATTATTTTGTCAAAAATAGATAAGAAAATCACACCAAAATGGCGAGTGACGGACCTTGTATCTTAAAATTTTTATATAGTAGGGATAGAACATTTTGGTGTATGCAATTAAATTCATGTTAAGTAGCAATAAATTTGTCATGTTTGAAGAGAGTATGAGCAAAATATTGCGGAAATATATCATATTTACCAATATACAACACATTTTGAATTTTATTCATATATACTAATCTGTGTCAAGTGCCTTTGTGAAAATGACTCTGCGAGGACTGATGGGGAGAGAGAGTGACAGTTCCTCGTAAACAGTGATGTGCTGTCCTGTTTGTTAGAAAAGACATGGTGCATATAAAAGAATATGAAATGCTTGACTTCCAACATGATACAAATTCAGAAAACCCATTTCATTTTTGTGTGACATTTCCATGGGTTACGAAAAAAATGAAATGGGTTTTCTGAATTTGTATAATTAATAATCCACAAATGAGTTTCGTAAATTTTCAATTCTCAGAAGCCTGTGATTACATACCTGGGCTCACTAAACTTAACTAAAGTTTGTTTTTATTTAACGACGCCACTACAGCACATTGATTTTTTATCTTATCATCGGCTATTGGACATCAAACATATGGTCATTCTGACACTGTTTTTTAGAGGAAAGTGCAAGTGGTTTACACCTACCCATTGAGCCTTGCGGAGCACTCACTCAGGGTTTAGAGTCGGTATCTGGATTAAAAATCCCATGCCTCGACTGGGATCCGAACCCAGTACCAACCAGCCTGTAGACCGATGGCCTAACAATGACACCACCGAGGCCGGTACCTGGGCTCACATTTCCGAGGCTGTCTTGGTGCAACAATATCATAAAACAATTAGATGCTATAACGTGTATCGCAATGAAATAACAGCCTCCGATTTACAATATCGTAGTGCTAAGAAGATATGGCTAGAAAATATGTCGCCTGTATTGTTTACTTTTACATGGACGTATAATTTAACATTTCAGGTGCTGCAGCAGGTTTCTCTTCTGCTTGGAGCATGGTCACTGCCATTGTTGTCCTGTACATGATTTAAGGTAAAACAACTGTTATAGTTGCCCACTGGTCCAACCGGAGATTTCATCTTCATCCTTATGTCTGTCTGTCTGTCTGTTACACACCTAGTTTTTTAAACCCTTTTTTTCACAATACCTCGAGATATTGATCTGAGATGATATCTATTTTTACAGTTACTGATCAAGTTCGGTTTCCATGGGTATTTAGTCAAGGGACATAACTGACAGAAAGGGAATGTATTCGTGTCTCACATAGTTATGGCCATTGAACTTAGTTGATATGAACATTTGTGGGACCTTGATGGGGACATGTATAGACAGTAATCAGAATGCTGGTTGTATCAGGTCCATGTACAGGCATCATACAGGGTGTTTACTCTCCTGGGCCGCGTTCCACGAAGCAATCTTAGCCCTAAGATCACCGTAACTGCACACCTAACATATACACTTACAGTTATCTTAGCGCTAAGATCGCTTTGTGGAACGGGGCCCTGGGGAAAAATAAAATAAATCTGTGGAAATTCCAGATGAGCCAAGCACCTCGTCTGCCTCATGCTGGCTACGCCATTGCTCTCATTATTCAAGTAGTCTATTAACGGTGCGGTCTAGCTCAGCTAATAGTGTGCTTGTCTCGGAAATGTATTCATGTTTCACATAGTTATGGCCTTTGAACTTAGTTTATATGAACATTTGTGGGGCCTGGTAGGGGATATGTATAGACAGAATGCTGGTTGTATCAGGTCTGTATACAGGCATCGTACGGGGTGTTTACTCTCCTGGGCTGCATTCCACAAAGCGATCTTAGCCCTAAGATCACTGTAACTGCACAGCTGATATATGCACTTAAGGTGATCTTAGCGCTAAGATCGCTTTGTGGAACGGGGCCTTGGAGCATAGCAGAGAGGAAAAAACGCCGAGGCAAACCCAGACCTGTACACTAAATATCAATGTCATGGGAAAATAAAATAAATCTGTGAAAATTCCAGATGAGCCAAGCACCTCGTCTGCCTCATGCTGGCTATGCCATTGCTCTCATTATTCAAGTGGTTTATTAACAGGTAGGGTCTAGCTCAGCTAATGTCTCGGGTGTTTGCATCACAGGATCGAATCACCTTAGAGGACCTATTCTTTGATCGTTTGTTTTTCACATCCCAGTATACCATGACTGGTACGATATATTAAAAGCTGTGGTATGTGCTGTGCTGATTGTAGGAAAGAGCATATAAAATACCCTGTATCCCTTGCTACTAATGGGAATATGTAGTGGGTGTCCTCTAAATGTATGTATGTCAGAATTACTAAATGTTTGACATCCAATAGCCAATGATTAAAAAATATATGGAACTTCACATATGTTATTTTCGCTTCGTATATATTGTACAAGTTTATTTTTACAGGGTTCGTAAGCACCTGGAAAACCCTTGAAAACTCTTGAAAATAAACTAATGTATTCCAGTCCTTGAATACCCTTGAAAATCATCTTGCGGTCTGGAAAACCCTTGAAAATGATAATTTGATGTCAAATAAAATATAAACGCCTAAAACGGAGGCTTTATTTACTTTATTTAACATGTAATTAAATTATTTGTTTCATTTCCGTGGCACAATCAAATGCCAGTCGTCCGGCCAATCGATGTTTACCAGCTCAGTTGACGTGTGAATGTTTTTTTATTTAGTTTTTTATCTCGCGATGCGAGAATGAAGCGGTCACGAGATCCCAGCGACAGCATCGCCATATTGGAAAAGAAAGTTTGTCACTTTTTGCCGCTGGGTATTTAGCACATTCAGGGAGCGTGTCAAGTTAATGGATCTATTGAAACCACAAAGATGGTTGGCACTTGCGTGTTTAACAACCTGTGGAAACTCGGTAAGGTCCTGGAATTTTGGTAACGTTGACCTGGAAAGTGCTTGAAAAACCCTTGAATTTTGACTTCCTTTAAGTGTATGAACCCTGTTTTTAGTAAGAATATATAGGGTGCTGACCATGCAGGGGTAAAGTTAGGTCACTTTTTCTCTTTTTTTCTCCTGGGTTTTTCTTTTTTCTTTTTTTTTTCTTTTTTTTTTGCAAAACAACCCCAAAACCCCATAATTGGAAAAAACAAACAAAAAAAACCCCGCAACCGTATACTGATCTGGTAGTAATTTTAAATCTTTATTTGTACATGCATTTTGAGTTTACGTAATTTGTTCATTATGAGAAAGTGTGCATAAAAATACAGGTATCTTCCCACACAACAAAAGTACTCCCTTGTATGTGTTCTGTACATAATACTAGTATAGGAAATATATTCTTCTGCCATTTGATTGAGTTGCAGCTATGGGGTTATAATTTGATGAACAGGTCAAAATAAAATAACTTTTTAAAAAGTCGTAAGTCTATTTAAAAAAAAAAAATTAACATTACTAAGAAGAAGAATGTTATTTGTTAAAGCGATGCCACGATTATGTATACAGCAGGTGGCCGCTTTATTTTTACACGGTGACATCGATTTCACTTGAGAAACGGTGACAGGGCAAAGTCAAGCTGATCACAGCAAAGTTTTTGATCCCCATGCCTGAACAAGTGAGGTCGCAGGTCACAATATTCTCGTGAACTGTCCTTCTGTTCGAGTATCTGCTACACAACTTTAAAATTTTGCAAACCACCAAACAGTTACCAGGCACGGAATCAAACAGGGGCCCCCCTTTTGAGGTCAAACAATATATCTATATAACAGAATATACAAAAATGAAACTTATTCTGTTAAGGACCTTTAAATTCTGTTTTAAAAAACAATGGGTTTTGGGCCCCCTCTATTAAACAAAACTGGATCCGCGCCTGGCTACATGGTAAACTGTTATACAGTGTGAAAGTCACCTTACCAGATGTCAAAGACCCAGAAATTCTTTTATGATTTGTAATCATTTATTTTGTTTTTCATTTTGCTTAAAGTATTAGGCAGGAAATATGCCATTAAAAGTTGAATGGAAGTATGAAGTAAATCATTAGGTTATATGCCCCAATTTATTTCACCTAACAGAACAGTCAGTTGCTTAGTTATAAAATGGACATTATAATTACATGTATGTGCATTTAAGTACCGTATTTAAACTAAAATTTATTTCCTTCAATTATTAGTCCTCTACTGGTCCAACCGGAGGGGACTATAGGTTTCATCTCCGTCCTGTCTGTCTGTCCGTCTGTCCGTCCATCTGTCTGTCCCACATGAAGTTTTCTGGATGGTTTTTTTTAGAAGGGCTTGAGATATTCAGCTGAAATTTTGTGTATAGCTTTATAATGTACTGTTACAGATCAAGTTTTAACTTTCATGGCGATTTACCCACTTTTCACCAAATAGGTCCCTTAAATTTAGGAGAATAATTGTTGGGTTTGGTGGGGGACATATATTGCTTTAGCAGTACTCTCATGATGCTTGTTTCAATTTGATCTTTTAGATGATGCATGTTCAACAGGAAGATGGTCCTCCTTGAAAGATCTTCGAAATACTAACGAATTTTCATCACTGTCTATCAATTTATCGTATACATTTTTTTAATTGCCTTTGTAACTTTCACATGTATTTTCTTAAAAATATCTAAATATGGTTGCCTGAATAATTCAAAAGTAGTGTGTGGGGGGGGGGGGGGGGGGGGGGGTAGTAGGTATGGCTTAAATTTGTTCAGTTTATCAAGATATGAATGAAAAAAAGTAAGCACCTCTGGACCAATTAGATTGTCGTAAAGTGTATAGAGGCAAAGAAAATTTAATTATAACAGATTGAAACAAGAGTGTTTGTTTGGTTGAAACAGGGAAATGCTCTTAAGATGCATTCTCGATTTTGTCTCCATAACTGTAAACCGTAAATAAAATGTGTTGAGTGCATCGTTAAATAAAACGCTTCCTTCCTTCCTTCCATAACTAACTTCTCAGAGATATTTTTAAAATATGAAGCATGCATTTAGAGGAATTACGGTAGGAACACCAGGACGACTAGATGACACATTAGATGTACAGGAATGGATAATCTAAGCAATAAAATCAAAGTAATGCCTGATTTCAATTATTAGAAACGGCTCTAATAATCAAAAATATGCTGTAGTGTTTAAAAACTAGGGTGTGTCACTTTAACACTTTTATGACATCTGTAGATTTGACATCCATGTGTACTTGATGTTGCAAGTGACATCTTGCTAGTAGCAGAATTTGACTTTGTTTTATCAGGTCATCATAAATTTCATGGCTTTAGATTGCACCAAAGATGAGGTGTTAAAGGGCGTGCCAAAAATAAATACAAATGTGCCAACGTCAAAACATTTGAGCTCAAAATCAATGAAATGATAAGTTACAATTAGATTAATAGTACTTGAAATGCATTCTGAATATGTAGAAACAGCTATTATTAACATTACTGCATTCAAAAAACTTTGGTGTTCTCAGAACAGACAAAAAGCAAGTTGTGTCCAAATTAGAGAGATTTCAAGCCCTGCATCTTGCTAGTAGCAGAATGTGACTGCTTTATCCGGTACAAACAATGGTTACAGGATAAAATAAAACAAGCATGACCTTATCCAGCAAGTGCTAAATCCCTTCTACATATAAATTAAACTCAGTTTGACCCATACTTCTCTTTTCTAGTCGATATACTCCGTTTTATATTGGTACTATCATGTATCCTCTGGAGCTGGGCCTGTCCGCACCACTATACCAACCATGACGAATGGACTATACCCTAGTCTGATACTCTCTCTTGTTCAGACAGATCCGGCTTCTTGAGATCTGTATTTCAGTCACTCTAGTGGTTTTCTTGACGGGATGTACTCCATCTCGTCCCTACAAGCTGTGCACCTTAACGGCCTTATCGAGGCCACAGACGTGGACATTTAGATCGGACTTTAAACTTTTAGATCTTCATTCAAAATTTTACATCAAAATTACACTCTTTTTGTTCTATATTAGTAAATAGTCTGATACTCTCTTCTTTCTCTCATTTATTTTTAGACTGTCCTTCTAAAATGCTCCAAATTGTATAAATATTTGGCGTAGAAGTCAATTTGTGTTTTTTTAACATTTTGGATTGTTAACTTTTTAAATTAAAAAAAAATCTATTCACTTTTTCACTAATTGCTGTTCCAAACTCTGCCCATATCCAACTCACCATCTCCCCCCTCCCCCACCCCACCCCCACTCCCCTCACCTGCCACTTGCTCCCTCCTATTCTGTCCCGGACCCAGTCACTGGCAAAGTCAGACAGTGTGCCCAGGAAAGACGTCCCTGAACCTTACTTGGATATAGGCACATTAATATGCTATCCTATTCTCTCCTATCCTATAAGTTTGCACAACAGAGCAGCTAAACTATTTTTCTATATTGTTAATCTATGCAAGTTATTACCGGCTTCAGTGGCGTCGTGATTAGGCCATCGGTCTACAGGCTAGTCCAAACCCTGAGTGAGTGCAAGGCTCAATGGGTAGGTGTAAACCACTTGCACCGACCAGTGATCCATAACTGGTTAAGCAAAAGCCATGGTTTGTGCTATCCTGCCTATGGGAAGTGCAAATAAAAGATCCCTTGCTGCCTGTTGTAAAAGAGTAGCCTATGTGGCGACGGCGGGTTTCCTCTAAAAAACAGTCAGAATGACCATATGTTTGACGTCCAATAGCCGATGATAAGATAAAAAATCAATGTGGTCTAGTGGCGTCATTAAATAAATCAAACTTTACTATGCAAATTATCAAACAGCCCTATTTTAATTTTAAATTAACATTTAAAAATTTTTATTTTATGTTGTCTGTGATACTGCTCAATGTGGACTTCCACCAACTTTTTTTTAGTTTTTTGTTGTTGCAGCCAGAATCTGTTAGGTGTCTTATCTCATATCCAGTGCCTTAGAATTTTAAAACCTCTTTTATGAACTGTGATTTACAATATGGTACATTTCAGGTATTAAAAAAATCAAAGTTGATCTTAAAATTATTTTTATAAATTTATTTACCAGGCACTTGTGCTGATGGGGTTTTGAGGGTGTAAACACCCCCACCCCACACATTCCCCACCACCCCTACACCCAGAGGTTCAAACATGCTAGTTGTGGGTACAAACTTTGATATACAGTAGCTACTGTGATGTCACAAAATGATAAGTACACCATTAGAGACTTGCCATTCCAGCTATTGTTTGATAAAAATATTATATGCCAGTTTTTTTATGAGTGTGTGAAGTTTATTTAGGCATAATATTTGATATTTGTACAGTTTATACTAGAACAATAATATTTATGTATTGTATTTTTTTTTACAAATTTTGATTGTGATACTCCATTCTTTACCAAAGAAACTTTTGTTAATAAATAATAAGTATTTATAACTTTGTTATTCATGTTTGATCATACAAGTGTTAGTCCTCTACCGGTCCAACCAGAGGGCATTATAGATTTCATCTCCTTCCTTCAGTCTATCCATCTATCCCACATATAATTTTTCAGTCAAGATATGGAGTTGAAATTTCGTGTAAGCATTATCGTGTATTGGTTTGTTTTGTTCGTGTTTTGTTCGTGTACTGTTGTAATGATGTGTTGTTTTTGTTTGTACATCATGTATGGGGTTTATATACCAATAAATCCAATCCCATAGTTTGCTATATTAGCATGTGGCTGCCACTAAAACTTACATACAATCAACATATACACCATGGATATAAATGCTATCATCTCATCTGAAAAAAAAAGATACTATTTTGTGATACCATGATCATCTCGTTTGGGCCGAATTAAAAAATTACAACCCTGTAGCAAATTTTCATTTTGGCTGGGAAAAAATTACAACCACTGTCAATTTAATTTTTTTGTTTGTTTGTTGAAATGTCATAATTATACAGGAAATACGGTACTACCACTACCATTACCACTACCACTACTACTACTACAGGTAATGACAAATGTCGGCTTGTAAGAATGTTGAACCAGCAGCTACGTTTAACTGATCATACATGGGCAACATTGGCTTTCACCTGATGTTTATCAAAGAGACTGTCACAAATCACAGTACATGCTGTACTGCAGTATTATAAGAATATGATTTTTCATACTGCAGTTTGTGAGGGTGGTACAAATTGTTGCATTTTAAAATTAATACATTGTTATGCAAGAGCATTTAAATACAGGGCATTGGGTAATACGGCAAATCAGGGAATGTTGGTGAGCATAAAATGTTTAGCGAATTTAGCGAGGTCATACCAGCATGTGCGTCAATCCGGCTTTAAAAGTGGGCGGACGTGTGTGTGTGTGTGCTAAACGAAAAAGGGGGGGGGGGGGACATTTATATAGATTGTCCCTCGGCGTTGAAAAGTGAGGGGGGCGCTATTAGATGTAGCCTCAACTAGTTCGTATGAGTGTAATGGATGGAGGGTATCAGATGCAGCCTCAACTAGTTAGTACGAGTGTAATGGATGGAGGGTATCAGATGTAGCCTCAACTACTAGTTAGTATGAGTGTAATGGATGGAGGGTATCAGATGTAGCCTCAACTAGTTAGTACGAGTGTAATGGATGGAGGGTATCAGATGTAGCCTCAACTAGTTAGTACGAGTGTAATGGATGGAGGGTATCAGATGTAGCCTCAACTAGTTCGTACGAGTGTAATGGATGGAGGGTATCTAGTCATCAGATGTGGCCTGAACTACTTAGTATGAGTGTAATGGATATAGGGTATCTTGGCATCAGATGTAGCCTCAACTAGTTAGTATGAGTGTAATGGATGGAGGGTATCTGGCCATCAGATGTAACCTCAACTAGTTAGTATGAGTGTAATGGATGCAGGGTATCTGGCCATCAGATGTAACCTCAACTAGTTAGTATGAGTGTAATGGATGGAGGGTATCTGGCCATCAGATGTAACCTCAACTAGTTAGTATGAGTGTAATGGATGGAGGGTATCTGGCCATCAGATGTAACCTCAACTACTTAGTATGAGTATAATGAATGGAGGGTATCTGGCCGTCAGATGTGGCCTGAACTACTTAGTATGAGTGTAATGGATGGAGGGTATCTGTCACATCTGGCCATCAGATGTAGCCTGAACTACTTAGTATGAGTATAATGGATGGAGGGTATCTGGCCATCAGATGTGGCCTGAACTACTTAGTATGAGTATAATGGATGGAGGGTATCTGTACTACTTAGTATGAGTGTAATGGATGGAGGGTATCTGAACTACTTAGTATGAGTATAATAGATAGAGGGTATCTGAACTAGTTAGTATGAGTATAATGGATGGAGGGTATTAGATGTAGCCTCAACTAGTTCGTATGAGTGTAATGGATGGAGGGTATCAGATGTACCCTCAACTAGTTAGTACGAGTGTAATGGATGGAGGGTATCAGATGTAGCCTCAACTACTAGTTAGTACGAGTGTAATGGATGGAGGGTATCAGATGTAGCCTCAACTAGTTAGTACGAGTGTAATGGATGGAGGGTATCAGATGTAGCCTCAACTAGTTCGTACGAGTGTAATGGATGGAGGGTATCAGATGTAGCCTCAACTAGTTCGTACGAGTGTAATGGATGGAGGGTATCAGATGTAGCCTCAACTAGTTCGTACGAGTGTAATGGATGGAGGGTATTAGATGTAGCCTCAACTAGTTCGTATGAGTGTAATGGATGGAGGGTATCTAGTCATCAGATGTGGCCTGAACTACTTAGTATGAGTGTAATGGATAGATGGTATCTTGGCATCAGATGTAGCCTCAACTAGTTAGTATGAGTGTAATGGATGGAGGGTATCTAGTCATCAGATGTGGCCTGAACTACTTAGTATGAGTGTAATGGATATAGGGTATCTTGGCATCAGATGTAGCCTCAACTAGTCAGTATGAGTGTAATGGATGGAGGGTATCTGGCCATCAGATGTAACCTCAACTAGTTAGTATGAGTGTAATGGATGCAGGGTATCTGGCCATCAGATGTAACCTCAACTACTTAGTATGAGTGTAATGGATGGAGGGTATCTGTCACATCTGGCCATCAGATGTAGCCTGAACTACTTAGTATGAGTATAATGGATGGAGGGTATCTGGCCATCAGATGTGGCCTGAACTACTTAGTATGAGTATAATGGATGGAGGGTATCTGAACTACTTAGTATGAGTATAATGGATGGAGGGTATCTGAACTACTTAGTATGAGTATAATGGATGGAGGGTATCTGGCCATCAGATGTAGCCTCAACTAGTTAGTATGAGTATAATGGATGGAGGGTATCTGAACTACTTAGTATGAGTATAATGGATGGAGGGTATCTGGCCATCAGATGTAGCCTCAACTAGTTAGTATGAGTATAATGGATGGAGGGTATCTGAACTACTTAGTATGAGTATAATGGATGGAGGGTATCTGAACTACTTAGTATGAGTATAATGGATGGAGGGTATCTGGCCATCAGATGTAGCCTGAACTACTTAGTATGAGTGTAATGAATGGAGGGTATCTGAACTAGTTAGTATGAGTATAATGGATGGAGGGTATCTGTACTACTTAGTATGAGTGTAATGGATGGAGGGTATCTGAACTACTTAGTATGAGTATAATAGATAGAGGGTATCTGAACTAGTTAGTATGAGTATAATGGATGGAGGGTATTAGATGTAGCCTCAACTAGTTCGTATGAGTGTAATGGATGGAGGGTATCAGATGTAGCCTCAACTAGTTAGTACGAGTGTAATGGATGGAGGGTATCAGATGTACCCTCAACTAGTTAGTACAAGTGTAATGGATGGAGGGTATCAGATGTACCCTCAACTAGTTAGTACGAGTGTAATGGATGGAGGGTATCAGATGTAGCCTCAACTACTAGTTAGTACGAGTGTAATGGATGGAGGGTATCAGATGTAGCCTCAACTAGTTAGTACGAGTGTAATGGATGGAGGGTATCAGATGTAGCCTCAACTAGTTAGTACGAGTGTAATGGATGGAGGGTATCAGATGTAGCCTCAACTAGTTCGTACGAGTGTAATGGATGGAGGGTATTAGATGTAGCCTCAACTAGTTAGTATGAGTATAATGGATGGAGGGTATCTGAACTACTTAGTATGAGTATAATGGATGGAGGGTATCTGAACTACTTAGTATGAGTATAATGGATGGAGGGTATCTGGCCATCAGATGTAGCCTGAACTACTTAGTATGAGTGTAATGAATGGAGGGTATCAGATGTAGCCTCAACTAGTTAGTACGAGTGTAATGGATGGAGGGTATCAGATGTACCCTCAACTAGTTAGTACGAGTGTAATGGATGGAGGGTATCAGATGTAGCCTCAACTACTAGTTAGTATGAGTGTAATGGATGGAGGGTATCAGATGTAGCCTCAACTAGTTAGTACGAGTGTAATGGATGGAGGGTATCAGATGTACTCTCAACTAGTTCGTATGAGTGTAATGGATGGAGGGTATCAGATGTAGCCTCAACTAGTTAGTACGAGTGTAATGGATGGAGGGTATCAGATGTACCCTCAACTAGTTAGTACGAGTGTAATGGATGGAGGGTATCAGATGTAGCCTCAACTACTAGTTAGTACGAGTGTAATGGATGGAGGGTATCAGATGTAGCCTCAACTAGTTAGTACGAGTGTAATGGATGGAGGGTATCAGATGTAGCCTCAACTAGTTAGTACGAGTGTAATGGATGGAGGGTATCAGATGTAGCCTCAACTAGTTCGTACGAGTGTAATGGATGGAGGGTATTAGATGTAGCCTCAACTAGTTAGTATGAGTATAATGGATGGAGGGTATCTGAACTACTTAGTATGAGTATAATGGATGGAGGGTATCTGAACTACTTAGTATGGGTATAATGGATGGAGGGTATCTGGCCATCAGATGTAGCCTGAACTACTTAGTATGAGTGTAATGAATGGAGGGTATCTGAACTAGTTAGTATGAGTATAATGGATGGAGGGTATCTGAACTAGTTAGTATGAGTATAATGGATGGAGGGTATCTGAACTACTTAGTATGAGTATAATGGATGGAGGGTATCTGGCCATCAGATGTAGCCTGAACTACTTAGTATGAGTGTAATGAATGGAGGGTATCTGAACTAGTTAGTATGAGTATAATGGATGGAGGATATCTGTACTACTTAGTATGAGTGTAATGGATGGAGGGTATCTGAACTACTTAGTATGAGTATAATAGATAGAGGGTATCTGAACTAGTTCGTATGAGTGTAATGGATGGAGGGTATCAGATGTAGCCTCAACTAGTTAGTACGAGTGTAATGGATGGAGGGTATCAGATGTACCCTCAACTAGTTAGTACGAGTGTAATGGATGGAGGGTATCAGATGTAGCCTCAACTACTAGTTAGTACGAGTGTAATGGATGGAGGGTATCAGATGTAGCCTCAACTAGTTAGTACGAGTGTAATGGATGGAGGGTATCAGATGTAGCCTCAACTAGTTAGTACGAGTGTAATGGATGGAGGGTATCAGATGTAGCCTCAACTAGTTCGTACGAGTGTAATGGATGGAGGGTATTAGATGTAGCCTCAACTAGTTCGTATGAGTGTAATGGATGGAGGGTATCTAGTCATCAGATGTGGCCTGAACTACTTAGTATGAGTGTAATGGATGGAGGGTATCTGAACTACTTAGTATGAGTATAATGGATGGAGGATATCTGAACTAGTTAGTATGAGTATAATGGATGGAGGGTATCTGAACTAGTTAGTATGAGTATAATGGATGGAGGGTATCTGAACTAGTTAGTATGAGTATAATGGATGGAGGGTATCTGAACTACTTAGTATGAGTATAATAGATAGAGGGTATCTGAAGAACTTAGTATGAGTATAATAGATGGAGGGTATCTGAACTAGTAAGTATGAGTGTAATGGATGGAGGGTATCTGAACTACTTAGTATGAGTATAATGGATGGAGGATATCTGAACTAGTTAGTATGAGTATAATGGATGGAGGGTATCTGAACTAGTTAGTATGAGTATAATGGATGGAGGGTATCTGAACTACTTAGTATGAGTATAATAGATAGAGGGTATCTGAAGAACTTAGTATGAGTATAATAGATGGAGGGTATCTGAACTAGTAAGTATGAGTGTAATGGATGGAGGGTATCTGAACTACTTAGTATGAGTATAATGGATGGAGGATATCTGAACTAGTTAGTATGAGTATAATGGATGGAGGGTATCTGAACTAGTTAGTATGAGTATAATGGATGGAGGGTATCTGAACTAGTTAGTATGAGTATAATGGATGGAGGGTATCTGGCCACCAGATGTAGCCTGAACTACTTAGTATAAGTGTAATAGATGAAGGGTATCTGAACTACTTAGTATGAGTGTAATGGATGGAGGTTGTAATAGATGGAGGGTATCTGTCACATCTGGCCATCAGATGTAGCTGAGTGTTTACCTGAGGTATGATGGGTCGCAGGATCGCTTGGCTTCTATGGAAATTCCTCCATCCGAAAGTTTTGTAGATAACATAAACGCGACGCAACTCAACTGTCGTAGTTCAATTGTTTTTAAAATATTTTCTTTCTTGTATCCAATTATGCTTCTAGCACGCTGTCCTGGGCACACACCTCAGCTATCTGGGCTGTCTGTCCAGGACAGTGAGTTTGTGGTTAGTCAGAGAGAAGAGGGTGTAGTGGCCATACACGTACCCATTGAGTCGCTAAAACCCACTCTGGGTGGGAGCCGGTACCGGATTGCGATCCCTAGAGCATACCAGGGAACATTTTGTTTTCAAAATCTTGTTTAGCGATATTTCTAGTCAACTAAAATTGATTAGCAACAACTGTTTTATGTTTTAAAATTGCGTAGCGATCTCTGAAACGTATGCAACGAATTGCAACGCGATACTGAATAAAATGTTCCCTGATACCCAGACCCATATTTGGGGTGGAATGTGCGACCATCATCATCAGCAAATTATATCAACTGGTGGATGTTGTGTATTAAAAGTATACACGGCAATTGGTGTCAGTTTTTATATCAGCTGGTGGATGTTGTGTATTAAAAGTATACACGGCAATTGATGTCAGTTTTTATATCAACGGATTAGTACCATTGTGCCTACATCCCATTTTGCCTACAGCTTATAACAACATAATTAGGGTCCTTAATTGGGGATTAAGTGCTTGAGTGATTATGACGTTCTACCTGTATCACCTGCCTATATGTAATAGTCTGGTCCAATATTGAAGACTGATAAACAAAACAGAAGCAAACATATTCTATACATTTCTTTATTTTATTTTATTTCACTTTTTTCAGTTTTCACAGGTTAGTTGATTATATTATGTTCAATGTTCATAGCAGTTTACACAGTTCCCACAGATCAATGTTCACACTATTTCAGTTTAGCTTGATCAAATGTCCAACGGCATCCAAGTACTGCATTGGGGTTTTCCTGCCGGTCGTTAGGTGATCTTTGAGACGGACAAGGCGCTCATCCAGTTCCCTGTAGATCCCGTCTTCTCTTTGGTGGGGCTCCTCCAAGGTTGACTTGAGCTATTCTTGCACGGTCTGTAGCCTCGACTTTATGTTTGTGACGATGGGCTTGGAATGGGCTTTTCGGATCCGGTTCTTCAACTTGTGGAACCCTTCAAGATTGTTGTTGGTCCGAGGTCCCACGTTGGCCCACTGGTTCCAGAGTAGTAGCTGAAATCTGGCGTCATCGTCCACCCATGTCTCGGTGATGTAGTCGTTGAACTGCTCTAGCCTTGGAAGGTCGGGACTGTTGTTCATGACATCCATCCAGACGTCCTGCACTTGGTTGAGTGGGAGTAGTGGCAAGGCAGCGGCTCTACGAACATGGCGCTGGAGATCAGGGTTGGTCCTATACTCGACTGCAAGGCCTTTCTCTGCGACATTCCTCCACACCGCTTGTGAGAAATGAAAAAAAAACATCCTCTGATGTCGGCGTCTGGGTACACCTCTTGAGCAGCTTGGATAGCGGCCACCTCAAAGTCCGTCTGTATTACACACGGTGCGGGTGGATGTTGTGTATTAAAAGTATACACGGCAATTGGTGTCAGTTTGTATAACTACTGGTGGATGTTGTGTATTAAAAGTATACAGGGTGGTGTCAGTGTTTATAACTACTGGTGGATGTTGTGTATTAAAAGTATACAAGACGATTGGTGTCAGTTTTTATAACTACTGGTAGATGTTGTGTACTAAAAGTATACACGGCAATTGGTGTCAGTTTTTATATCAACTTGTGAATGTTGTGTAAAGTATACAGGGTGATTGGTGTTAGTGTTTATAACTACTGGTGGATGTTGTGTATTAAAAGTATACAAGACGATTGGTGTCAGTTTTTATAACTACTGGTAGATGTTGTGTATTAAAAGTATACACGGCAATTGGTGTCAGTTTTTATATCAACTTGTGAATGTTGTGTATTAAAAGTATACAGGGTGATTGGTGTCAGTGTTTATAACTACTGGTGGATGTTGTGTATTAAAAGTATACAAGACGATTGGTGTCAGTTTTTATAACTACTGGTAGATGTTGTGTACTAAAAGTATACAGGGTGATTGGTGTCAGTGTTTATAACTACTGGTGGATGTTGTGTATTAAAAGTATACAAGACGATTGGTGTCAGTTTTTATAACTACTGGTAGATGTTGTGTATTAAAAGTATACACGGCAATTGGTGTCAGTTTTTATATCAACTTGTGAATGTTGTGTATTAAAAGTATACAGGGTGATTGGTGTCAGTGTTTATAACTACTGGTGGATGTTGTGTATTAAATGTATACAAGACGATTGATGTCAGTTTTTATAACTACTGGTAGATGTTGTGTACTAAAAGTATACAGGGTGATTGGTGTCAGTGTTTATAACTACTGGTGGATGTTGTGTATTAAAAGTATACAAGACGATTGGTGTCAGTTTTTATAACTACTGGTAGATGTTGTGTACTAAAAGTATACACGGCAATTGGTGTCAGTTTTTATATCAACTTGTGAATGTTGTGTATTAAAAGTATACAGGGTGATTGGTGTCAGTGTTTATAACTACTGGTGGATGTTGTGTATTAAAAGTATACAAGACGATTGGTGTCAGTTTTTATAACTACTGGTAGATGTTGTGTATTAAAAGTATACACGGCAATTGGTGCTAAAAGTCAGAAACTACAGTACTCTACCTGCTAGTCAGATCTGCACTCTCAAATGTTCTGTATTTTAAAAACCTATCAATAGATTCTTATAATTGTTATTACCCAAAATATATGCGAGCGCGCGCGTGCGTGTGTGTGCGTGCGTGCGTGTGTGGTCTTAGTAGTATGACTTGTACTCGTAGCTCATAATACACAAAATCTACAGACTGTTACTACTGTTGACTGTTTTTATTGGAAAAAGCCCGTCATATCCTTCTGACACTGCTACAGTATCTGGACCATAACAGGCCCGTAGCGGGGGGGGGGGGGGGGGGGGGGGGGGCTCCCTCCGATAATTTTGGCTTCTTTTTTTGTGTGTTTTGATAAACTTTACATCTTGACTGAATGTAAAAGTTGTAGCGAGACTAACGAGCAAATAACCTTTGAATCATGCCCCGGACCACCCAAACAATTCGTGCCTTCGGCGCTCATTCAGTTGCTCCCCTCCCCCCATAATGTCCACCATGCCACGGGCCTGCATAAAGACTGTACACAAGATATATAGTGGTCACAGATCTAGTTGTATGTCGCAGTAGGCGAATGAAGTGCTATTTTGCATCCACGTTGACACCAACCTTGGTAATCTTCCAATGTTTAATTACCATGTACCGGTTTTGTTTGTCCAGGTCCGTACGCAGGATTTTTAATGGAGGCGAGGATGTGAATTCTTCGTGATGGGACCAACAATGGCTAAAAAAAAAAAAACCCGACCGTTTATGTAACGTTATCTAAATTTGCTAAAATTTAAAAAAATGAACGTTTGGCAATTTGATGGGTGCGTACGCACCCGTCGCCCAAACGGGTGTACTGATGTAATAAACTTAACTGAACAAAATTAATTTAAATACAGAATGGCATATACTTATTCATTTCTACTTATTCATTTCCATAAGCGTACGAGACAGGGGCGGGGGACAACTGCTTTCCTGGTGCTGGTGAAAATTCGCAAATTTTAGCAAACACTATATGGAGGTATTCGGGCAAAATTAACTGTCCTGAAACGTTTTCACCATGTATTTCCATCATTCTAACCACACTATTAGTTATAATCCATGTAAAAATGCGTAGTGATTCGCATGCAAGCCTATATAACTGTTTTGCAGTAAATAAATATTGTTATCCAGAATAGGGCATTTTCATTTAATTCGAGCAAAATTCAGGGTGACCCCTACAAAAATGGGAGCCCGTACGCATATGTCCATTTTATTAATAAAAGAAAACTTCTCTTTTTTTTGTCGCAATCTTTTCAGTCGCCCGTTAAGAATTTTTCGGGACTACAATCATTCTCCAGGAAATTAATTTTCTGAAAGTTAAAAAAAAATTCCCGATTCTATTTTTGTTTGCAGTATGTTTACACAGATCTATAAACGGGTTTTGTGTCGGTTCAGCGCGACGCTCAAGGTAGGTGTTAGTGTTTGAACCAAGAAGCGAGTTTTACCTGGAAACAAGTATAGCTACACTCTGTGAACGTCAAAAGGCCAAAATAGTATGTAAGCAGTCCATGTTTAATGTAAACAATGGTATGTATCCTAATTTTAATAAGTAGGAAACTAAGGTTGAACGTGTCCACTATAGACAAAGGAACTCAAACGACAGGTTTATATATATTATCTATTCCATTTGCTATAACTGTGAAGAAAGGTTGTTGTTGTTTTTAAATGTCATTTATATCTGCAACAAAATTGATGTTTGGAATACTTTGAAAGCAAAAATTCGAAACTCAACGATTTTTATCTTTATAATAAAAAGCTAATATTAACAGTGCCTTCGATAAAAGGAAAAAGAATTGCGGAAACCGAAAGGAGGTTTTTCTATCAAGCGACCGACGGCGAATTCGTATGTCCTTATGCGACAGTAATGATGAGGGGTGGGTGGGACGTGGAGGTACCGTACGCACGGGGTTTCTAAAAGACTACAATGTAGGCTTCCTTAACGCCGTTCACAGTTCTCAAAGTCATGGTTCTGTCCATGTCAAGTGCGTGATTTCAGAGGCGGACCCATGGGGTGGGGCATGGGAATCGTCCCTTTTTTTTAGCTTTAAATCCTCCCTGCACAATTTCCTGCACACGCGCCTGCTTTTAAAACCAAAGTTTCCTTGGGTTACCCATCTCCACGAGTTAGTTCATGCGCCCCTTTTCTCTTAGTCAAACCCCCAAAATGCCCCGTATCCGCCCTTGGATTTTATGATTAGTCTTTCTCTGCTATTTTTTTTCACAGTCTATTAATGCTGCTGACACCATGCCTTGTATTAATAACAATCGTATGTGGATTACATCATAAGCGTACGGGGCAGGGCAGCAGGGTGCAACTCACACACACACACACACACACACACACACACACACACACACCCTTCAATCATGGAGAAAATTCTCAAATTCGGGCAAAAAAAAGATAGAAAAATTCGAGCAAAATGAGCTGGCCTGAAGACTTTTCACCATGTATTTTCATCATTCTACTCACAATATTAGATTCGTTTGCAAGTCTATGTAGCTATGTGACAGTAATGCTAATATGAATAAATGTTGTAATCCAGATCCAGGCACTTCTGTTTAATTCGGGCAAAAATCAGCCTTCCCCCTTCCCACTCCCCTACAAAAATAGCCCGCACGCCTATTGATTACATAACTGATGTATAGTACATATGTCATCAAATGGCTTTTGAATCATATTTTTCTCCTTTTGTTTTCCCGTAAAGCGAGTGGTCTATTTTGTATATGGCACGACATATTAGCCTGTTAGTGTGTTTATAAATAGGTTAATAGGCCTACATCTATAATTAGTCTGGAAAAGCCAGTGTTAAAAATATATCATGCTTATAAGTAGGCACAATACATTTATAATCAATTAAATATCGAAAATAATTTCAAAAGACAGTAGAAAGAAAAGTAAACTAAGAATTTATAGTGTCTCTCTGTGAGTTTGCGTGCGTGCGTGCTTTTATGTATTATATCAACGTGTTATAACTGCATTTAAATAATAATAATAATAATAATAATAATAATAATAATAATAATTTATTTTGGTTGTTTTTTCCCCCAGGAAGAAATCATGGGTTATGCAGTTATATTTATCTTCGTTTACACGCTGTGTCAGTGTCACGTTGTCACCAGTGCTGAACATAAGGTATGATATATGTACGTGTGCACGTCAGGCAACAGCTGAATGAACGTTTGCGTCCGTCCGTCCGTCCGTCCTGCTGTACGGTCGTCCAGAAATCTGACGCATTCTCTGGAGTGCTCGCCTGACGTGCTTGGGTCGTAGGATTGACTTCCCTCGGTGGACCCATTCTCCCGTCCCAACCAGTGTACGGGCGTAGGAAGCTGCCGAAAAGTGTGTGTGTGGAGGGGGGGGGGGGGGGGGTAGGCACACACAAATACACACACACATGCACACACACACATACATATATATATATATATATATATATATATATATATATATATATACATACACACACACACGCACACATTCACACACACACACACACACACACACACACACAAATACACACACACACACACACATATATATATATATATATATATATGCATGTATAAATATAAATATATATACAAAATGTATATATAAACCATCGCTGCTACAAAGTGGAGTGGGGCACATGACCCCGTATCCCCCCCCCCCCCCCGCTTCCGACGCCAGTGTCGTGGTATGTGCTGTCCTGCCTGTGGAGAAGTGCACATATAAGTTTCAATCCCGTCCTGCTTATGGAATAATGTAGGAGGCTTTGTCTAAGACTTTACGTCAGAATTATCCAATGTTTGCAATCCAATAGCCGATGATTAGTAGTCAGTGTGCTCCAGTGATAAACAAAAACAATCCTTTAATATACATGTTCTAGTATAATTTATATGTTTCATACAATCGTTTTATCACAAGGTATGACTTTAAACTAACCCCACCCCTCGAGTCATACAAATATAACATCTGTCTCTGTCTCTGTCTCTCTCTCTCTCTCTCTCTCTCTCTCTCTCTCTCTCTGTGTGTGTCTCTCTCTCTGTGTCTCTCTGTATCTCTATCTGTGTCTCTGTCTGTCTGTCTCTCTGTCTGTCTGTCTGTCTCTCTCTCTCTCTCTCTCTCTCTCTCTCTCTCTCTCTCTCTCTCTCTCTCTCTCTATATATATATATATATATATATATATATATATATATATATATCTGTCTGTCTCTCTGTCTCTCTCGCTCTTTCTCTCTCTCTCAATAATAATAATTAAAAAACCCATATATAACCACAAAGCAAATTAAAAGACATTTGAAACTGTTCTTTTCCTAACGCATGCTTATTTTTCAACGATGCGTTTTATACTCGTTTGGGCGGGACGTAGCTCAGTGGTAAAGTGCTCGCCTGATGTGCTGTCGATCTAGGATCGATCCCCGTCAGTGTGCTCTAGTGGTATTGTTAAATAAAACAAACTTTATACTAGTTAGAATAGAATAGAATAGATGTGTAACGACACCTCAGTACGAAAAATACATTGTACGCGTGCGGTTAGGATGCAACAATTGAAATCAATGGTTTCTACAAACATCGCTCAAGTTGTACGCGTCCGGTTAGGATACAACTTTAGTGTGTGTTCGCTATGAACGGAGAACGTCAAAAGTATACGCTCGATTAGTCGCCTGTGCGGCCATTGCTCGGCAAACCACAAACGACAGCCTGATGTCAATTTAAGTTAACAGGTGCCTTTGCGGATTGGAAATTGTAGGGTTCCGCCCATAAAAAATTGAAATGAGAATTCTTGCGCTGTACAAAGAACGTTCGGTTGAGGATACATACTATTCTTTCGTTAAAACCGGTTTTGATCTTGACAACGTATTATCGACAGTCGTACCTTCCTATTTCAGAATTGATATTTTATAAAGTGTTAGTAGAACTTTCAAAGTTTAGTTTGTATACTAGTAACACATTAATCAGGTATATATTTTTAAAATAAAATATACTAAAGTAGACAATGAACGTTTTACGTGGTAAAATCGACAAATTCAAATAAACATTCTTTCATTTGGAAAGGGTAAAGTTAGGGGGTGTTTAACGACATCAAAGTTAGAGCATATTGATTTAATAATCATCCGACGCCATACAACCGTAAATAAAATGTGTCGAGAGCGTCGTTAAATAAAACATATCCTATCCTTCCTTCCATCTGCTGTTGGATGTCTAACATTTGGTAATTTTGACATATAATCTTAGAGAGGAATCGGGTGCATTTGCAGGGGGAGGGAGGGGGGGGGGGGGGTATTGGAGGTTGAAACCCTTACTTGCCCAAGCTTAAAACAAAATTGAAATGTATTTTCTGGGGGAGCATGGCCCCATATAAACTTCGCTCAACACAGTCTATAACCCCAACCCCGCTGAAATCCCTGCTGTTCCAAGTGAAGTTTCAACATATCTTTTTATTTGTTCTTTGTGGTGATTTAACATCTGGTTTTGAACATGTCTCTTAATCACTGGTTAAGCTAACTAACGTTTGAACAACTGGCTTCTAGTTTTTAACGTTTTAACAGCTGTGTGGTACATATTTCCACTACACGGTTTAATTGTGTTCGTAAAGAATTAAAGAATTAACACAGTATAATAGCTGTGTATTTGTATTTTCAGTAACACGTACAGGCCCGTACGCAGGATTTTTAATGGGTGGGTGCGAATTGCTCATGATGGACCAATCAACATAAAAATAACCCCTCAAAACAACAACGATTACGTAACATTATTTAAATTTAATAGAGAAAAGTGGACCTTTAGTAATTTGGGGGGTGCGTACACACCCGTCGCACCCCCCCCCCCCTGCGTACGGGCCTGCACGTATAATATAGTTGTGTCTGTATATGTATTGTTAATAACAGTATAATGTCTGTCTCTATAAAACAGTATAATAGCTGTGTGTAAGTGTATTTCCAGTAATGTTCAGTGCAATAGTTGTCTATTTGTGTGTCCTGTTTGTATACGTATTTCCAGTAACGCAGTATAATAGTTGTATGTATTTTATACGTATTACCAGTAATTCATTTCAAAAGGTAGGTGTATATTTCCAGTAATGCAGTATTTAATTGTAGTCCTGTGTACATTTCCAGTAATGCAGTATTTAATTGTAGTCCTGTGTACATTTCCATTAAAATTAACACATTATTTAATTGTTTGTGTATTTTCAGTAATATAGTATGTAAATTGTATGTGTATTTCCAGTAATATGGTATGTAAATTGCATGTGTATTTCCAGTAATATAGTATATATATTGTATGTGTATTTCCAGTAATATAGTATGTAAATTGTATGTGTATTTCCAGTAATATGGTATGTAAATTGTATGTGCATTTCCAATAATATGGTATTTCCAGTAATATGGTATGTAAATTGTATGTGTATTTCCAGTAATATGGTATGTAAATTGTATGTGCATTTCCAATAATATGGTATTTCCAATAATATGGTATGTAAATTGTATGTGTATTTCCAGTAATATGGTATGTAAATTGTATGTGTATTTCCAGTAATATGGTATGTAAATTGTATGTGCATTTCCAATAATATGGTATTTCCAATAATATGGTATGTAAATTGTATGTGTATTTCCAGTAATATGGTATGTAACTTGTATGTGTATTTCCAGTAATATGGTATGTAAATTGTATGTGTATTTTCAGGCGGTTGAAAGCACCAAGGTGTACCCGACTTTTCTAAGTAATGGAACTATTTTGTTCTGTTACAAATGTGGACCGGGCTCGCACGTACTGGAGCACTGCAAGCAGCATTTGACGAACTCAAAATGTTTGGATTGTGCGGAAGGATATTTTCAGCCATCTTTCACTATGGACAGACGCTGTCAGAAATGTCGTCGCCCGTGTGATGGTGACAGCCAACGGACGACGCGAAGATGTAGCCAAACCGAAAATACCGTGTGTGCGTGCAAACCCGGCTATGGCCTGACACAAAGACAAGGTATAGGTGGATTAAACATATTCATTACTCACACTTCCTTTTAGTGTAGCAAGAAGGTGGGGGTACGGGGGAGGAACGGGCGCCATGTTCTCCACCTAATCACATCTTTTTCCCCGCCACCTTTGTATATCTCCCCATAAAAATGATCAAATGACAGTGTGGGTATCTCCAATATAAAATCCTCGCTACGTCAAGGCACAACCAAAGGAGACAAATCTAAAAGGCGAATTAATATAATATAATTACCGATCCCACCATTTGCAAGCATCTTCCAACGTCTATGACCATTATAGAGATAGTAGGGATAAATCAGCCTTAATGTATAGTGTTTTAACAAGTTACTTTTGGTGTTAACATTCCCAGTCTGGATCTCCACGCGGTAAGACGTGCTTGTTTCGCTTGTGCACACTGCACGTGTTTTCGTGTGCTCGACTTGGGGATCCTTCATTTCGTTGTTTTTGTCAGCGAAATGAAGTTTTCTACTGTAATGTATGCGGCCATTGGAACTGACTGAACACTGGAACGCTTCTCGTTTCGACAGCCTGCACCACCAGGTTGGATTCTTTTTTAGCGAGATTCCTTGCCTCCACGTCATTTCTCCGTCTGACTGTCGACTTTTCGTGACTCGTATGACGGCCATTCTGCAGAACGCCACGGTTGTTCGCGTTTAGTCTCTACATGTCTGACCCTGTCCTAGCAGCACTGGAAGATTGACCACCCCACTCTAAGAAGAAATAGGAAGCGGGGTCGGCCCCTACTACTCTTTTTCTAGACTTTACCTTGCTTTATAGTGATACCATCTCGTATCCTCCGGAGTCGGGCCCGTCCGCACCACTATACCAACCCATGACGACTGGACTATACCCTAGTCTGATACTCTCTCTCGTTCAGACGGATCCGGCTTCTGAAGATCTGTATTTCAGCACAGCACTACACCTTCAACGTCTATCGACTGTCAATCTAGGGGTTTTCTTGACGGGATGCAACCCATCTCGTCCCTTTAAGCTGTGCACCCAAACGGCCTTAACGAGGCCACTCGCGTGGACATATCGATCGGACTTTAAACTTTTAGATCTGCGTTCAAAATTTTGTTGAAATTACTTTTTTTTAATATTATTAAATATCCGATCCTCTCTTCTTTCTCATATTTTATTTTGGACTGTCCTAAAAATGCTCCAAATTATATAAATATTCGGCCGAGCTGTCAATTCTTTTTATTTTTGGCTTGTAATTTTTTATTTTTTTTATTTATTCTATTAACTTTTTTACTAATTGCTTTTTTCAAAATTCTGCCCATTTTCAACTCTAAACCCCCCCCCCCCCCCCCCCCCCCCCCCCCCTCCCAGTCAGGCCACCGATCTCATATATGGGCACGTTAAACTAGTTATCATCATCATCATCATTTGGTGTTAAGCTCTATCCTAACCGGACGCGAGCGATTATTTTAGAAATCATTGATTGCCATTGCCGCATCCTAACTGCACTCGCGCTAACGTGTGCGGTTAGGATACGGCAATTGAAATCAATGATTTCTAAAATAATCGCTCGCATCGCTCGTGTCCGGTTATGATAGAGCTTTAGGATACAGCTTTAGTGTTAACAATCCAATATTCGCCTGCCGTTGTTTCATGCTCTATCGTCCCATATCTGAAAATAATCCTGTAATATGTTCAGTACCTATTAGCCATAACTTATGTACAGTGCTAACGTGTAGACAATTCAAACGCATATTATGCATTTCATTTCTAAATTGCCATAGTTTAGTGATAACATATGTCATGCCATTAAACAAATATGTCTTACCTGTGAACTCTAGGAGCGAGATGTAGCCCAGTGGAAAAGCACTCGCCTGATGCTCGGTCGGTCTGGGATCAATCTCCGTTAGTGGGCCCATTGGGCTATTTCTCGTTCCAGTCAGTGCACCACGACTGGTATATCAAAGGCTGTGGTATATGCTATCCTGTCTGTGGAATCATGCATATAAAAGATCCCTTAATACTAATGGAAAAAAAAGTTTCTCTCAATTATCTGTCATAATTACCAAATGTTTGACATCTAATAGCAGATGATTAATACATCAATGTGTTCTAGTGGTGTCGTTAAACAAAACAAATTTTAACTATTTTACCTGTGAACTGTATTGCTTGCACCGTAGGAAGTGAAGAAATTGAGTGTGTCGCGTGTCGGAGCGGAACCTTCTCCAAGAACCAGTGGTGCACCCCTTGTACTGTTTGCAGCCAGATGAGAAGAGCGGAGTTGTCTCCCTGTAGTGCTACTCACGACACAGAGTGTGAGAAAGGTACACACACAAACACACACACACACACACACAAACATACACACACACAAAGAGAGGGAGAGACACACACACACACACACACAATCACACACCACACACACAAGCACACACACAAACACACCACACAGACACACCACACACACACGCACGCACACCTCAGATACACCAAACATACATACACACGCACACACAGACACCACATACACATCACAGACACCCAGACACCACACACACCAGAGGCGGGATTTAGCTCAGTCGGTTGAGTTCTCGCTCGAGGTGCTTGCGTCGCAGGATCGAACCACCTCGGTGGATCCATTCAGCTGACTGGGGTTTTTCTCGTTCCTACCAGTGCACCACAACTGGACAAAGGTCGTGATATGTGCCACCCTGTCTATGTGTGTGTGGTATGTGTGTGTCTGTGGTGTTTGTGTGTGGTGTGTGTGTGTGTGTCTGTGTGTGTGTTCATTGTGTGGTGTGTGTTTGTGTGTGTGTGTGTGTGTGTGTGTGTGTGTGTGTGTGTGTGATGTGTGTGTCTGTGTGTGTGTGTGGTGTGTGTGCCCTCGAAAACCTAGGTTATATTGTCTACACGTGTTGTATTCCGGGTGTTTTCAGGGTACATCAGTCCAGCCCCAGTGCAATGTTCATCGGCGACGATCGTCGTTCTTGGTTTGCTTGTGTGGTTTTTCAACGTTTAGGTAAGTACGTACTACACTGGCAATGCTCAATAAGTATTCGTTTAAGTTATAAACGTGGTCTCATTTAAATTGACTGATCGTTACATGAAAGCTTCAGGGGCGGATGCTAGATTGGTGTAGGAAGCAGATGCAGTTATAAAATGAGGGCAATTACTGTAGTACAATGTACTTAAACACGCATTACTATGTTAATGGTGCAGTGGCTAGGCTTATCAGCTATAACGTTTGTTTTGTTAAAGATCACATTGATTTATTAATCATCGACTATAGGATGTCAAACATTTGGCAATTTTGACATATAGTCTTAAGGACACCGCAGACCTTTGAAACTTTGTTGCATGCAGTTGAAATTGCATGATTGCAAGCAACTTTTTTCTCGTTGCACTGATTTGCACACACATGCGACAACCAGCTATTTTAATCTAACAGTAATTACGTGACAGTCAAAATGGCAGCTTTTTCTCGTATTTGTTTTGACTGAGGTCATCGAGACACGTTCTGGCGTAAATGACTGAATGTACTTGTTTAGAAAACTTATATAAACATACCTGGTATTGCACAAGCACAGATTCCATCTCTGTAAGACACATCTCCCTTTTAGCCCTGTTGCTATATTCAGGGATGCTGTGTCAAAAAGACATGGCATTGTCAGCCACATCACCACTAATTCATCCTCCTTTTCTGTAGACCACATGCTGCTTGAGGCTGCCATTTTGTGTCATGTGATCACTATCTATCCGTTCATTGGCAGTTTAAATTATTGCGTCAACGTTTTGTTGCATTGAATAGAAGGGGCACACGTTTGCGACGGCGAGAATTACATGCAATTACATGCAATAAAATCAAACGTGTTTGGTCGGAGCAATTTCAGTTGCATGCAACAAAAATTGCACGTTTGTCGCAAAAGTCTGCAGTGGCCTTTAGAGAGAAAACCTGCTACATTTTCCCATTAGTAGCAAGGAATGTTTTATATGCGCCATCCCACAGAGAGCACCTACCACGGTCTTTGATGTACTGACCGGAACGAAATATAGCCCAATGGGCCCATCGACGGAGATCGATCCCAGACCGACTGTGCACAAAGCGAACGCTTTACCACTGGGCTACGTCCCGCCCCGTGTTATTAGCTTTAAGACAGGTGACTGGCTATTAGTGATGTTTGACCACTGCACTAACTCATCATGGCGTATTAACCACTAACATATAGGCTAACCAGGACTTCTGGATTATGGTAGCCCCACTCCCATGGCAAGTGATTATTCAATGTTGGGCTAGTAAATAACTACTATTGCCATGCCCGATGGCTAGTGATTTTTTTTTTGGAGGTGTGAGTCAAATATTGCAGTGAAGTATTTTGTAAATATGAATATCCCCCCCCCCCCCCCCCCCCCCCCCCCCCCCGATGTTACGCTCTATGTCCCTCTCTAGGTGATACATCTGATTATTACTACTATTTAGTAAAATTGTATTAACTTAAAGTAGTAGGGCTAGTGAATTTTTAATCGTGGCTAGTACATTTTTAAAATCACCGATCCCATGGCTAGTGGATTTTTATAAAAAAATTATAGAAGCTCTGATATAACCATTAACCTTCACCCTTGTTAGATGTGGACGGAACACACGTAGAGCGTTCGCCCGAGGTGCGATGGGACGCACGGTCAGGACTCAGTTGTCCTCGGTGGACTTGGGGATTTCCAGTTTCTACCAGTGCCCCACGACTGGTACACCAAGAGCCGTGATATGTACTGTCCTGTGGAAAGAGCATATAAAAGTTAACTTGTTGCTTTTCAGAAAAAGTAGTCCGTGGTGTATTATTAACCAAGTGTTGAAATAACCATTTGTTAAGACATCATATAATAATAATAATACAGGCCCGTAGCCATGATTTTGAGAGGGGGAGGGGGGTGTTGTTTAGGCTTATGGTGGAACACAAAATGCCTCACACAAGGGCGCGAAGCGTTGACGAATATTGAAGAAAAAAACCGTCACCGACCCCCCATTGGCTATTGACCTGTAATAATAATAATAATAATAATAATAATAATAATAATCTTTATTTAAATAAGGTTACACAAATAGTAGTGCACTAATCTCCCTTGTGGCCTTCTGTCTATTAAGCATTAACAATTATTACTTTGCATATAATGAAATAAACAATGTAATAACAAAACAACATAATTATCCTTCATTAAATGCATCGAAACTATACGGTAAATACCCATGATGCATACATACCATCATCAGGCTCAAATAAATATACCTGAGATCAGCAACACATAATAATCTTGTATTTCCAAGACCCAACACTGAATTGTATAAACACTCCTTCAGATATTCCGGTGTTGAAACATAGAATACAATCCCAGCTTCTACTTAAAAAACTGTACCCTTACCTTCATATAAAATATTCATAACAACATGGAATACAATCCCAGATTCTATTAAAAAAAGTGTATCCTTACTTTCATTTAAAAGACAATATAAAAAATTCATAACAACACTGGCTCTTGGTAATGTTTAGTAAAATCTTTACCCAGGAGTATTAATTATGTATGCATAAACAAGTTCGCCTATTGCATAAATAGTCTCGCCTGATATTTTTTTAATTTGTATGCTCCCGAATAACGCTATAAAAGGCGAAGTGTAATTGGTCGATATTTAAATTGATATCTGCCCCGGAACCACCCACTGGCTTTGTCAGAGACTGGATCCGTGATAGGCGTGCCTGAACCTTTATTGGATATGGGCACGTAAATAGAGTTCCCTTCCCTTCCTAAATTGTTATATATAGACGAAATGTCACCTGGACATGGTAGTCCACGCAATGCTGCTAGATCTACTGATATATACCAGTAGAGCTAATTTTAATCAGATTGTGTCTATTTTATCCCGGAAAAAGAATGTAATTAACCAATCACAATACAGAACACACTCGCCATCAGTTTACAATTAAATATGGGTGGTTACCAGCACTTTGAAGATGAAAGTCAAAACGGCCTTTTTAGTACGTGTACAATATTAAGATCAAGAGGTTGCATGTATGTAGTCCGTTTGCCTCAAAACGGAACCGATGAATTGGCATATAACTCTATAATGAATAAAGTTAAAATTCATATAAAAACATCATTAAGTTTTAAACCCGTATCAACTGAAATATATTTATTTTTTTAAAGAAAAAAACCCATCAATGTAAACAAAGTTTCTTTACAAATTACCATCACATTTCTCTGTTAAATCTTCCATTAACAAGACAGGTGACGCTATCTACCTTGGTTGTTCAAGCATTTTGTCTTCACCCCTGTATAAAAATGAAATCTACTTTATACTTTGATGGTAATTTGTTAAACATTTTATGTACATAGAATGCTTGGTGTGGAGGAGGGTGGGGGGGTGGGGGGGGGGGGGTAAATGATATATGAGATGATTATGGATTTAAAACTTAATAATATATTTTTATATGATTGTTTCATTATTTAGTATATGGGGCGAGACGTAGCCCAGTAGTAAAGTGCTCGCTTGATGCGCGATTGGTTTGGAATCGATCCCCGTCGGTGAGACCATTGGCTTATTTCGTGTTCCAGCCAGTGCACCGCGACTGGTATATCAAATGCCGTGGTATGTGCTGTCCTGTCGGTGGAGTGATACATATAAAAGATCCCTTGCTATTAATGGAAAACTGTAGTGGGTTTCCTCTCTAAGACTACTTCAAAATTACCAAATGTTTGACATCCAATAGCCGATGATTAATAAATCAATGTGCTCTAGTGCTTTTAAACAAACCAACCTTTAAGAACCTTTTTTTATTTAGTATATAGGTATATAAGTATATGCCAGTGCATCGGGTTCCTTTTGAAGCAAACGGACGTTATGTAATAACTAGTTTTGGGGTTGTTGTCGTTGTTTTTTTAAATTTATAGACGCCCCTCTCTTTTCAGCTGACTGGTTATATGGAGACCACTGCTGTCTTGACTGTTACACAGCCTGTTCAGTGACTGCCTTACTAACAGAACTAACTACCACTGGAGCACTACTACCAAATACTTTGGATAACTTAACTTTGTCTGTTGAAACAGGAACATACAACAGGCCTCCGATTCCTTTAACAGATCGTGTTTGTTTATTTTGTACAGATTGTGTTGGAGATGAATTGCACTTTTTATTGTGTTGCCCAGTATATGAAGATATTAGATGTGTTTTAACTGTACATATGCATTCTTCACATGAAAATTATGACACTTTCTGGACATGAAAAACTAGTTTTAATATGAATGATGACGCGCAATCTTCAGTTGCTCGTACCTTATTTAATATGTTCCAAAGGCGCAAAATCCTTCTTAATTAAATGCATATTTATTTATTTATTTTACTTTTAAATAATAATTAGTATAAAAGCGTATTTGTAATCTTTTTGTTCATCTTTTTATTTTTTTTATGTTTTACATGTTTTAAATCGTATAACATTTTGAAGTTCCTTTTTTTAATTTTAAATGTATATCTTTTCCATTATAGTAGATGTAGTTACAATACTATAAGTAATGGATTACTAGCAGCATTAATATGACATATACATGTACATATACATATATATATATATACAGTCAAACTTCGATCACTCCACCTTCGATCTCTCGATCTGAAGCGACGGTCCCGGCCGAGTTGCTATACAAACTAGTAATAACGACCTTCGAAAACTCGATAACCTCGATCTCTTGATCTAATTCTTTGGTCCCGCCATAAAGATTTAATACAGTATGCACCTCTAAAACTCGACGCGTGTGGATTGATCAAACTGTCGTTGCTGGTAGTATTTTAAAGACGAATGTATTGTCAATCATGTCAATCAAGCGAAGCGCGCCTGTCTCGGATAGTCTCGGCAGTCTCGGATTAAGGTGATAATTACAGAATAATAGATCGCCGACTAAGCGGAATGAAATGATCCCGTGTTTGGTAGTCAGTGGAGAGCACCGGCCTCGATGGAGCAGTGGTTAAGCCATCGGACTACAGGCTGGTAGGTACAGGGTTCGCAGCCCGGTACCGGCTCCAACCCAGAGCGAGTTCTTAAGAGCTCAATGGGTAGGTGCAAGGCCATTACACCCTCTTCTCTCTCACTAACTACTAACTAACAACTAACCCACTGTCCTGGACAGACAGCCCAGATAGCTGATGTGTGTGCCCAGGACAGCGTGCTTGAACCTTAATTGGATATAAGCACGAAAATAAGTTGAAATGAAATGAAATGAAAGTGGAGAGCCTCGCTACGTAATATATAATTTCAGACACAGTCTGGTTAACTTCAAAGAGCATTTGTAATAATTGTTAGCGCTGTTTGTTTTTACTCTCGAAGGCGTGAATCATGTCAAACTTTAGCTTTTCTATTTATGTATCAGTTAATGTCAATCAAATACCAGTCATTTAGTTATGTTAAAAATTGATACACCATAGATCGAGCAATCTGGGAAAGGACCCGATAACGTGGGGTTTGCCAGATCGGTTTAAAAACGTTCTGCTTTCTTGTCATCCAAGCAATCTTGCGTAGGGCCCAGAAATTGGGGTGGGTGGCCAGATTGGAGAAAGAAAGTAGAGGTGCGAAGCGTAAATAATTGTGTGTAAAACAAATGTACTTGGTGTTATTCGGCATTCAATGTTTTATTTAGTTAGTTACGTTCCGCCATGTTGACACCTGTAAAATACGTCAACGTTACTTACCAATTATTGACCGTCATTGAGGGTAATATCATGTTTTATGGACCGAAGAAATTGATATCAATTTCTTCGGTCCATAAAACATGATATTGCCCGAAATGTGGTCAATAATTCTTTTATTACATAATGTCATCCATAAGACTCGTACATTCCATGGGCGGATCCAGGGGGGGGGGGGGGGGGGGGGGGGGGGAGACCAGGGGGACGCGTCCCCCAAAAAATTGTTCAAGTGCCCTCAAAATGTCCAAGTGCCCTTTTTGTTTGTAGAATTTTTTTTTTTAAGTAAACAATAATTATATTGTAGATAAATGAAATCAAGATTTTCGTGTACATGCGCAAGCTTGCAGATATGTGTCTGTGTTATTGAGTCTCAATGGGGCCCCATTGAGGTTCTAACGCGAGTGACGCCAATTTACTTCATTATTGCTAGTATATTATGACGTAGAACTGTAGGAATTCATATTAATTGTAAATATCAAAACTTGTAGTAAGGTGCCCTTTTGACGAGTCAATGTGCCCTTCTTTTTTGGTCCCCCCTAAAAATATTTCCTGGATCCGCCCATGTCATTCCTGCTTTGTTTATCAGAATCGAAATACGTTAACGCTTATAATTTCCCGCAATGCGTTAAAACTGATGGGATTTAGTGACGTCACGTAATCCTATGATTTTGTATGACACGCAGAGGAATGCGGAAATAAACAGTTGAAACATTACAAGACAAAAAATCTAATTCGAGACATTATAACCAGCAAAAGTGCCAAAATCATATTAATAGCAAAATAAAACACAAAATGTGATAAATCTGAACATACATTTATACCGAACAGTTATCGATTACCTTCAAATGCATTTTTTATTTGTAACACAAAATCCTGAGATTTGTAACATAAAATCCTGCATTTTGTTGTATCATATACGTTTCTAAATCTGCGAGATATTCCATACACAAGTTGACGATTACTGACCTTGTTTTTGTCGTATTTGCGGAATTAAACTCGGTATGACTAAGTATGTTATCTTTTTGCTGAAGGACAGCAAAGCGTTTTGTTACAAGTTTGTGCTTGTTTACATTAGGATTAGCAGTTGACGTTGCATTACGTTACCTACTCATTTATTGGATAGAATTTTGTCTCATCTTTATTTTCATTGGTCAGGGCAATATCACTTTTGAAGGAAGGAAGGAAGGAAACTGTGTTTTACGTGCCCCTATCCACAGAGGTTCAGGCACTCACTTTTGATGGATCGGTGAGACCGTCTCAGGGCAATATCACTATTTACGGACGGTCATGTGACTGGTTTTTGACCAATAAGAATACAGATATATTTTTATTATGTAATAATTTCTGTTATTTATATATGTATGTAAATGCCTTCTTTTTTCGTTTTTCTCTTCTGTCAATAAATACATGTAGCCTATATCCCCAAGCATATATTTCAAATTCATATGAGTTATCGTTTTTGTTTTATTTACTTACTTTTACAATATACGCAGGCGTCGAAGATGCCAACAGCTGGGATGGGGTGGGGTGATATGGAGTGGTGGGGTGAGGTGACTGATATATTAATTCGCCTTTCAACTGGGGATGAATAGTTTTCATAGTTCAGAGGTAGGCAGCGAAGCGCACGCTTCTTACAATATTAAGCAAAATCAACCAGCTGCAGTGCTGCAACCAGCTGCAATGCAGTTTCAAATTTGAACTCTTATATATTAATTTCGAAAACTCGAACTCCTTGAAACTCGAACTATTTCCTCGTCCCCTTCAAGATCGAGTTATCGAAGTTTGACTATATATATATATAGTTATTTTGTTTTCTCTATAGTTTTATATCGTAACATTAGTTTTAGTTTCATGTAATACAGTGTGTTAGGTGTCCAATAAGTCTATTTAGGCTACTTGGCAATATTTTTTATGTTTCCTTTGTATAATTTTATATATATTGTCATTTGACACTTTAATAAACAATTAAATCATCTTAACAATCAGCGGGGTCTAGATATCCCAAGCTTTCTGGTCTCTTGGCAAGTTGCAGGAATCATGGCACGGTGATCAATGTTTACAAGCGTCAAGCAATAACGTTGTCCTATCATCAAGAGAACGACTAATGTTTTTTAAAACTATAGATTAATAGTCTCTGCTGTGGGCAGTTATGTCATCAAATGTAGAACGTCTCACGACGACTTACCCATTGAAAATGGAAGGAAGGAAGGAAATGTTTTATTTAACGACGCACTCAACACATTTTATTTACGGTTATATGGCGTCAGACATATGGTTAAGGACCACACAGATGTAGAGAGGGGAAACCCGCTGCCGCCACTTCATGGGCTACTCTGTTCGATTAACAAGGGATCTTTTATATGCACCATCCCACAGACAGGATAGTACATACCACGGCCTTTGTTACACCAGTTGTGGAGCACTGGCTGGAACGAGAAATAGCCCAATGGGCCCACCGACGGGGATCGATCCTAAACCCACCGCGCATCAAGCGAGCGCTTTACCACTGAGCTACGTCCCCCACCCCCTTTTCATACTTCACGATGCTGGGTCCACATAACCAACTAAGTACTATACTTGTAAATTAAATAGACAAACAGAAATACACACACACACACACACACACACACACACACTATACTTGTAAATTAAATAGACAAACAGAAATACACACACACACACTCACACACTATACTTGTATATTAAATAGACAAAACAGAAATACACACACACAGAGAGAGAGAGAGAGAGAGAGAGAGAGAGAGAGAGAGAGAGAGAGAGAGAGAGAGAGAGCTAGCAAACAACTACTTCACGTAGTCACGTGGTAAAGCGTTCGCCTGATGCGCGTTCGGTCTAGGATCGATCCCTATCGGTGGACCCATTGGGCTATTTCTCGTTCCAGCCTGTGCACCACGACTGGTTTATCAAAAGCCGTGGTATGCTTTATCCTGTCTGTGCATATAAAAGATCCCTTGCTACTAATGGAAAAATGTACATGGCTTTAAAGGAGGGGACAATTAAGGCATTTGGCCTGGTATGCATATTCAACGATATATAATGCACTTTATTGCTTAATATCAGCAAGTATAATCGTATAGTTAATTAATAAAACGGTTAAATGTGACGGCTAGTATATATAACGGGCGCAGCCATTTTGTACCATCCCAGTGAATACGCCCTCTGGCGAGCTGGTGGTTATGTAATACCTAACGTGTCACGTCAGAAATTAGTCTTCAAAGTGAAGAAAGAAAACATACCTGGTTTTTGCAGATGCATCGCAATGTTCTGTAATTATATCCATCCTAGTAAGCCAGTACCAGTTATATATTATTTTTCAATACAAAATAAACCACCATTGTCAAAGTGTTGAAATAACTGTATTATGTTTTGTACATAAATTAACCCACGTACTGAAACAATTATCGGAGTGTTTTCTTGGTTAATTGGTCTTTTTCTTTCCGTGGCCTTTCTGTGGTTCCTGATTGGCAGGTGTATATTCAGACGGTCCCCAGACACTGTGTCTAAACACACTAAAAAGACGTGCCTCTTTTATGAAGATCACAGAGTATTGTGTGATAACAGCACGGATACACTTCAAATCGTAATGGACATTACCAACCGCCCTGCTTTATTACTGTAAGTAATTCTGTAAAATCCATGATTAAGTAGACTTTCCCATCTAAAATAACAAAACTGACCAATTACGTCGTCCCAAAGAAAAGAAAAATATCACTTGGGTATCGTGAGTGGTCGTTTTTGCTCGAACGTACCCTACCAATAGGCCTAATAATATGCATTTTTTCTTTGGATTTAAAAAAGAAAAAAATACTATAACTCCATTTCGTTCTATTGATGTAACCTGAAATATATTTAGTTAAATAGTTTATTATATTATCAAGTCATTTATGTTGTTTTACAAGTCAGGTTGATGAAAGCGAAGCGCCTTGTTGTAAATTAGAGCGTTTGTTTACACTGTGCATAGAGAAGATGGACGGAGCTGACGTCACTTCGCCACAAGCTATACCACCGGACGTCACAAAAACGAAACAAAATGGCTGCCCCCAGTTAGCAGGAATAATCATGGTTTTTTTATTAACTCTAAAATTACGCGTTTTTCATTTGTTAAAGTGTCAGTATGTGTTGGTGGTCCGGGTATGCATCTTTCCAACACATAAGGCTCTTGTTTGAGTTGACTCTACCTTTAAACAACCGTCTTTGGAAGGTGTTCGGTATGGTCAAGGGGACGGGGCGCAATGCAACTGATAATGGTTTGTGAATAACATATATAGTCGTCTTAGCAACTGTATGGCTATGGTCGGACTGCTGGTGCTCCCTTACACCTGCCAGTGCAGGCGGTCCCTCTCCAACCCACCCCTTTCCTGTCTTGGACGGAGGAGCCTAAATATGGCTTTATTTTATTGTGACATGTAAAATGTGGGACACTCATAATCAAAAAAGAGGGCCGAAATGGATTAGAATTCAATAATTTATATATGTGGTGTTTACATTTTTATTAATAATTAATAGTAAAAATAATATTTTGTGTATTTTTTGCGTGCGAGTACTGAATATATTATGTTGCTGCGTTTTATTCCTTATCTACGTTGATTTACAAGTTTAACCTTTAGACTAAGACAATAAATGATATGCTTACTTAGCTTGGTATGTTCTCTTTACACATTCCCGTGGATTAGCGAGACTTGATCATCAAACTTACTTAGCTTGGTATGTTCTCTTTACACATTCCCGTGAATTAGCGAGACTTGATCATCAAACTTACTTAGCTTGGTATGTTCTCTTTACACATTCTCGTGGATTAGCGAGACTTGATCATCAAACTTACTTAGCTTGGTATGTTCTCTTTACACATTCTCGTGGATTAGCGAGACTTGATCATCAAACTTACTTAGCTTGGTATGTTCTCTTTACAAGACAAGACTTTATTTACACTCGGGCCGTTACACAACGGCATAGGAGGAATATATACATAAACATTTTGTTATATACACGTAACACGTGACAAGATGGTTGACAGTAAATACATTAATTACAATACATTCACAAACACATATACAAACATATACAATCACGCACATCAATATATTATGTAATAATACAGATATTTAATACAGATATACGGGTATCCAAGTACTTATAAACGAATAGATTGTCAAACTTGTATATGGTGCAGTGGATAATGATAGTATTTTGTTAAATATGTTTGGTTTTGATGGTGTTTGTAGTCAAGGGCGTTTGAATTCATTAGTTATTATAATTATGAAATATGATAATTTCTTTAGGGTACTAATTCGTTTATTCTCCATTAGTTCTCTAAATTTATAAGTACTTGGTCTCGTATAATAATATGGGTGTAGCAACTGGACTCTTGAATTATGGAAAAAATGGCAACTAAAAAGATAATGGAACTCGTCGCCAATGTCCATTACATTACATAATGTGCAAATTCTGTCTTCTATGAGTGTATTATTCCAACGTCCAATTTCAACGGGTAGGTAATGGTTAGACGTTCTAAATTTTAAGAGTGCTGTCCACAGTTTTTCTGGTAGTTTATTGATATAGCTTTCGAAAAATAGTTGTTCTTTGTATAATTGGTAAGTGTTGCCTCTCGATGACAGTGAAATTATGTTATTTTTCCATGTTTGTAAATACTGATCGCATTGTCTATTTAATTTGTTGTGAGAGACAATTTACTGATATGAAAGATTGTCTTATCCAGATATCACCCATTCGCAAGTTATTCAGTATGTTTTTAACAGTATTAATCCAGTTATAGTTAGTTCCATTAGTAAGGTGGTCATTTAACATAATTTTGTATAAAAGAGTAGACAATTTTGATTGTTTTCTTGATATCAGTCGCGCCCAGTAACATGCCATTCTTCTATATATAGTTAACTCGACAGGCGTTCTCCCTAACTCTCCATAAAGCACCATTCTCGTGGATTAGCGGGATTTCATCATCAAACTTACTTAGCTTGGTATGTTCTCTTTACACATTCCCGTGAATTAGCTATACTTGATCATCAAACTTACTTAGCTTGGTATGTTCTCTTTACACATTCCCGTGAATTAGCTATACTTGATCATCAAACTTACTTAGCTTGGTATGTTCTCTTTACACATTCTCGTGGATTAGCGAGACTTGATCATCAAACTTACTTAGCTTGGTATGTTCTCTTTACACATACCCGTGGATTAGCGAGACTTGATCATCATTCAGTGTGTTCAGTACTAGGTAGTACGGATTATGTGTCTTGAAGTATACACGTCGTGTAGGGAGGGGCTAAAATTATCTCCAGGTAACACTCCTACCACAGACTTGATCATCATTCAGTGTGTTCAGTACTAGGTAGTACAGATTATGTGTCTTGAAGTATACACGTCGTGTAGGGAGGGGCTAAAATTATCTCCAGGTAACACTCCTACCACAGACTTGATCATCATTCAGTGTGTTCAGTACTAGGTAGTACGGATTATGTGTCTTGAAGTATACACGCCGTGTAGGGAGGGGCTAAAATTATCTCCAAGTAACACTCCTACCACAGACTTGATCATCATTCAGTGTGTTCAGTACTAGGTAGTGTGGATTATGTGTCTTGAAGTATACACGTCGTGTAGGGAGGGGCTAAAATTATCTCCAGGTAACACTCCTACCACAGACTTGATCATCATTCAGTGTGTTCAGTACTAGGTAGTACAGATTATGTGTCTTGAAGTATACACGTCGTGTAGGGAGGGGCTAAAATTATCTCCAGGTAACACTCCTACCACAGACTTGATCATCATTCAGTGTGTTCAGTACTAGGTAGTACGGATTATGTGTCTTGAAGTATACACGCCGTGTAGGGAGGGGCTAAAATTCCCGTGGATTAGCGAGACTTGATCATCATTCAGTGTGTTCAGTACTAGGTAGTATGGATTATGTGTCTTGAAGTATACACGCTGTGTAGGGAGGGGCTAAAATTCTCTCCAAGTAACACTCTTACCACAGACTTGATCATCATTCAGTGTGTTCAGTACTAGGTAGTACGGATTATGTGTCTTGAAGTATACACGCCGTGTAGGGAGGGGCTAAAATTCCCGTGGATTAGCGAGACTTGATCATCATTCAGTGTGTTCAGTACTAGGTAGTATGGATTAGGTGTCTTGAAGTATACACGTCGTGTAGGGAGGGGCTAAAATTCTCTCCAGGTAACACTCCTACCACAGACTTGATCATCATTCAGTGTGTTCAATACTAGGTAGTGTGGATTATGTGTCTTGAAGTATACACGTCGTGTAGGGAGGGGCTAAAATTCTCTCCAGGTAACACTCCTACCACAGACTTGATCATCATTCAGTGTGTTCAGTACTAGGTAGTGTGGATTATGTGTCTTGAAGTATACACGTCGTGTAGGGAGGGGCTAAAATTCTCTCCAGGTAACACTCCTACCACAGACTTGATCATCATTCAGTGTGTTCAGTACTAGGTAGTGTGGATTATGTGTCTTGAAGTATACACGTCGTGTAGGGAGGGGCTAAAATTCTCTCCAGGTAACACTCCTACCACAGACTTGATCATCATTCAGTGTGTTCAGTACTAGGTAGTGTGGATTATGTGTCTTGAAGTATACACGTCGTGTAGGGAGGGGCTAAAATTATCTCCAGGTAACACTCCTACCACAGACTTGATCATCATTCAGTGTGTTCAGTACTAGGTAGTATGGATTATGTGTCTTGAAGTATACACGCTGTGTAGGGAGGGGCTAAACTTCTCTCCAGGTAACACTCCTACCACAGACTTGATCATCATTCCGTGTGTTCAGTACTAGGTAGTATGGATTATGTGTCTTGAAGTATACACGTCGTGTAGGGAGGGGCTAATATTCTCTCCAGGTAACACTCCTACCACAGACTTGATCATCATTCAGTGTGTTCAGTACTAGGTAGTATGGATTATGTGTCTTGAAGTATACACGTCGTGTAGGGAGGGGCTAAACTTCTCTCCAGGTAACACTCCTACCACAGACGATTTTGTAAACATTTTAATGTAGCGGTTTTCTTCTAATGACTACGTGTTAGAATTAACAAATGTTTGATATTCAATAGCCGATGATTAATTAATCAATGTGCTCTATGTGATGCCGTTAAAACAATAACAAACTTTAGAGTAGGTCCTGAAATAATTCTGATGGATGGTGCGGATAAAATAATGAAACAGGCATGCGTTTATTAAATAATTTTGCATGAACTAGTTTCTTGGTTTGAGTGCCTTCTTTACAGACATTTTAAATAATATAAATATTAATGACACTTAATGACAATTGAATTTTAAATTCCCAATAATATTTGTGAATATATTTACATCTATCTTCTGTAAATTTTGTACATACAAGTAGTAAAATTCACCACCAACAGCTCGCCTGAGATGCTTGCGTCGCAGGATCGAACCACCTCAGCGGATCCATTCAGTTGATTGATTTTTCCTCGTTCCTACCAGTGCACCACAACTGGTCAAAGGCTGTGGTATGTGATTTCCTGTCTGTGAGAAAGCGCACATACAAGACCTCTTGCTATTAATGGAAAAATGCACTGGGTTTCCTCTCTAAGACTCTATGTCAGAGTTACCAAATGTTTGACATCCAGTAGCCAATGTGCTCTAGTGGTGTCGTTAAACAAAACAAACTTTAACTTTCATCACAAAGATCATCAGTAGTACAATAGGCCCAGATACATTTTTTGTTTCATATAAAATATTGGTCCATCTTCCTGTTTTGATAGGTAAAACGATGTTAGCTATACGAAATCTAAAAAATGTATGACACATAGTTTTATCAAGTATACTGAGATATGTTTCAACTTGAAATTCAAGGACTAAGTTCTCTTTAAATAGTCTACTAAAAAGAATGCACGGTTTGTCCAGTGACGATTTACCATGGGTCCAAGCAAAGAATAGAGGAATTTACATCAGAAGATTAGTTGCAGCGTAGCACAAAATTGAAAAATAGTCTGGAATACAAAAGTGTTTTTTATGTTTGTTTAACTTTAAATGCTTTAAAAAGAGGAAATAATCTAAGTAAGGTTTTACTTCGATTAAATTTTAAAATGTTGACAATACAGCGATCTGCATTATGCAATTTATTCGTCTTCTCAGGTGACTTTCCCCAGAATAGATTATCTCGTCCCCAATCTGTCACTTCTATGTTCATCGACGATTCCGATTCGTTATGAACAGATGACGGGTAATGACTGAAATGCGAATACGACAGGTACCTGATACGGAAAGAATACATTTTGAAGTTAGGGTACATAACATAAAATGTAACCCAGTCCTGAAAAAAAGCAACCGGAATATAAAAGCATATTTCTTTTACTATTAGAGCCGTTTTTGATGACTAAAATCATACTGTATCGTACCGTCATACAATTTCGATCGACATATGTTTTCGATACTTTGTTTGTAACTGCATGTATCGCGAGATTATGCGATATATTACGTCACTATCAGCCTGAATATAAACAACGAAGTGTCTTTTTTTCCTCGCAATATTAAAAATGCTTCAAGTCAAGCTGCCAACTTCATGTTTTAATTGCAGTGCTGTCCGGTGTATCGGCACACCTAAGCTTTCAAGGACCATTTTCTATGTGAACATTGTGAAATATTTAATAAAATGCGTCTCTCACCAATGAAGAAGTGCATAATCTGAAATACACTACAAACTGTTTTATGTCTGTAGTAAATAAACATTTTAAAATGGTGCATAAATATAGGCACCCCCTTGTATCCAAAACGATTTGCATGTCCGGTGATTCGGCGCAGTAGATGTAGATCGTTGACCCCTCTATTTATAAACCGCTCATGACCTCACTTTTAGCCCATAAACGCTACACTATTGTCCCAGAATTATTTTAGTACTTTTTTGTTTTGTCTTGTTAAAAATATTACTATGAAAACGAACGATCACATATGACCCATCTCATGATCAGTTTCGGAATCGTTTTCTCAAGTGGCACAGTACTGCAGATGCATACATATTCATTGTCATGCATGGTTAAGATGCCTACATGGATTTTATTTTTCTCGGGTAGATTGTGCACACACGTGGATCTTATTTCGCTTTTATTTTTTATAACAATGTGACAATTGTGAACTGGAATGACTAGAGGTGCAACGATACGGTCAAAACCGTATTGCGATATAAGAAACCGTATTGCAATATGTATTGCAATATAGTTGATATTATTTAAATGTAATATTTATGGGTTGTTTTTTTAATGAAAGAAGAAGGCATAAACTTTTTAATGATCTTTAGTTTCAGCTGTTAGGCTAAATGTTTTAGGCCATATGGGTTTTTTCAAGAAAATCAGCATATCTACTACTTCGGGATTGAGTGCTGTTACAATGTCCCCAGCTGTCTGTGCTGTTACAATGTACTCAGCTGTACTGAATACACGTTCTGATGGTACCGATGTTGCTGGAATACACAACCGTTTCCTTGCTAACTGGGAGATAATGGGAGACTGCCACTGGTGTCCTTTCCACCATACCAATGGGTCTTCTGACATTGGTATTAGAGCCTCTCCCTTGAACACATCAATCTCAAATATAGCCTGTTCCATATTTGACTTCTGGGGTAACATCTCCTCCTTTACAAAAGCAATATCACCCAAAATGGAGGCTATCGGGCTTTTCCGTTGCTGCTCGCTTGACACGGAAATATACGTCTTGAGTCGCAATGTTTCGGCAGATCGACTGAACCGGATATTATTGGGCGAGGTGTTTTGAACGATCAGCCGTAGTATTCCGAGTTCAGGGAAAAACAGCGAAGTGCGATTCTCACTTGTTGGTTTATTTCTTTAAAGATTATAGCCATAGCTGTATTCCAACGTAAATGAACAATGACTAATAATGTGTAAGTAACAAAACATTTATTTGTAATTACCGTTAACTGGTTTTTTTTTTTTCCGGACTTTTAACACGTTTTGTTTAGAAGTTAGAACCAAGTATAATCGACCTATCATTTCGTATCATACGTATACCAACAAGTAACCCGACTACGCTTGACGTGATTGTTACATTTCCTGTCATCACCAATTAATAAAATGATGGGGGTTTTGTTTGTTTGTTTGTTTGCCTATTTCAAGTCAAATAAGATACAAGTAAAAAAATAGCTTGTAAAAATCGCGATACACAAAACTGTACCGCGGTTCGTATCGAGCTGATCAGTTATCGCGGTATACCGGTTTATCGTTGCAGCACTAGGACTGACTGTCAATTAAGGTGTAAAATTTTCGTTTTGTTTGCATTTGCCTGTGTTTTCTTTTTCAGTTTAAATAAAAAAATAACCCAATTTTTTTTTTTTACATTTATACTGTTTACTATAATTTTTAAAATGCGGGAAAGGTGTTTTTAGACTGGTTTTAACATTCTTAATATCAATAAGGATGACCTACTTCGCGTTTATAAACACGAAAACAGGTGAATGTTTTATTTTGAAATTATTATATAATTATTGATAATTCTAAAAAAAAAATTAATTGCACCCTTAACAATAAATATGTTGATACTTGATTAACCATTGAAAAAGGAACTGAACTTTAATTCGTTAAAAACTCTGACAACATGACAACTTCCTAAGCATACTCAAGCAAAATACCAAGTGTGCCGAATCACCGGACGCGCCGATACACCGGACACAGTTGTATAATACCATAAATAGTGTGCATGTTATCAGTTTTTTGTAATGCAATATTTTGGTACTAATGAAATGTTTTACATAGTGAAATCCAGATATCACAAATCCCTGCAAAGTTATCGTCTGCAACACTGACATCTGACCTGCCAAAGTTCGACGATATACCACGTGATCATTACACTGAACAATAAAATTTATGGAAGGCTGGTTGGGTTACCTCTTATGTCATTCACAGCTACGTTCTTTTCGGTAATTTCTGGTGGGGGCATGTTTACATGTGCATTTACATTTACTACAAATAAAGGTGGTTTGGTGGAATTAGATTTTTTGAAAATATATAGTTCTGTACCTCTGTCAGAGTACTTAAGGTTACAATCTGAATTTTGGTGCTGTTGATATGTATAATAAGAGGATTAGACATTAGCCTATGACGAAAACATAATGTAAATATGTTTTCAGTAAACAATGTCTATTGGTCTGAAGATTATTCAATATTTTTTACAAGTTACAAACGTTTTATGATTTTATTTTCAAATGAAGATTTTGATATAAATTATTGCACGGAGTATAGACCCTTCACTGCCATAACGAGGACAAAAATAGACAGCCAGTGAAACTATCGAAAACATGACGTTTGTGAAAATATAGCGGTAACACCTGTACGACTTAGCAGCTAGTTTTTTTGGAGGAAAACTTGGCGTTCATGGGAAATTATCACTGTTTTTTTATAATAAACTAATGTGACTTGAGAAAGGTAAAGTAGTATTGTATGTACAAAGTATTGTTTTTATTATATTTTATTTTTTTGCTTATCGTATCGAAAACATATGACGCCAGGATACTTAGATTTTATTGTTTAGATTATCCATTTCCGTACATTCGAAGTGTTTTTGGTCATCCTGGTGTTTTTAATTTCACAAAATGCATTTCTCATATTTAAAAAAAACGCACAAGCGTCCGAGAAGTAACAGTTATGGAGTCGAGTTTTAGTCTATTTTTAGAGGGTATTTCACCATTTCACACTCAGAAAATCATCTTTCACTCAGTTGTAACTTTATCCAAATGTGTTAAAGGTTTGTAGATTAAATAAACTTAGTGTACATTTTCATGGGCTGAAACTAGGGCCTGTCCCTTTAATGAAAAAGAGTCAGTTCGCGAGCATTTTTTTGTGTGAATTCCCATCCCTCCCCCAATAAAACAAATAAAATTAAGTACCTGTTCTGATGTTAATAATTTTGACGTTTATTGTTTACAAAATACCGGCTACCCTGTGCTCTTTTTCATAATCCTCAAACTTGTAATAAAAACTGAAAATGAAAACAAAATAGAATTTGAAGTCGCATTGCAAGTTTGATTTAAACATTATTTATTACTGTCAGTATACTTGTTCACTACGGTTTTTGATTGACTAACAGGCAAATAAAACCTTTAGTGTTAAGTCCCAATATGAACTACGAGTATAGTATTGCTACAGCATACAAGTCTAACTCTGAGTTTTTTTTTTAACTTTCACATTTTAACATATTGTGATGCTTACTTCAGCTTTTGAAAACTCATGTATTATTTTCATCGCCAGCACTTATGAAAGAAAGCCATACAAAACTTTGTATTGTTTATCAGGACTCGTGCTGTCGTTCGACAAAGTTGCCAATTGCGAAAACAAATATATATATTGCAAAAGAATTTTCAGTTTGGCGAAAAAATATGTGAAAGATTTTTTCCATCTCGATTTTTAGAACCAAACATTTCTTCAACCAGTTTTGTTCTGTTGATCATGGTGTAAATAAGCGCTATTTGCATGTCCATGGGGCCAGTCTACTATTCATTAGTGTACTGCCAGTTGCTTGTCCTAAAGTTAGAAAACACAATAAAATTAAATACTGTTTAAGACATGTTGCATTGTTGATACTAAATGTTTGATTACTAGCGACAACAAGTTTTAAATTTTATTAGTCATGTTTTGTCGCACCGGTTAATGTTGTAAATCTAGGGCACGTGGTTGAGTTCATTTCCACGAAGTGGGTACGTTGGTGAGGAATACATATATTGTTTCTCACTTATATATACAATCATTATTAGTTTAACCTTTCTATGTTTACAGATTATATTTCAAACATATTAAATGGCGAAATTATAATTCATATAGATGGCTGCTATATCTACTGATATAATATAAATGCCAACATGATACATCCCTCCGCCCTTGCACAGAAATACAAATCAAAAACGGCGTGAAACTGAATGAGCATTTTTCCACTTGTGAAACAGTCACAACCCAGTGTTTTGATAGCAATAACATATAAAGACGTTTCCTTTGTCTTTATTTTGGGTGACTGGCAATACTCTTGAGTTGGACACCAAAACAATTATGAACAGTATTCAGTAATAAATCATACAGGTAAGTTAGGAGGGTAGTTACAAAACGAGGTCATGGGGTAGGGTATGATTAAGAGTTACGCACTTTAATTTTTATATATATATATATATGTATGTACTTTTTTTTTCTTCATAAAATAAAAGAGCCAGTCTGGTCATTTTGTTTTTTAAAAAAACAAAAGATTTTTTTTATTATATATACAATAATACATCTGTTTATTACCAAAGTGATTAAAGATACATGCATATAGTCCTGTGGCTTTGGAACACTATCTGGAGGGGTAGCACAGTATCTGGTGGGACTAGAGTTTTATATTTATATAAAGCAGAAAAGAAAAAGAATTTTACCAAAATAAGAACAGAAAATCTAATGTTTATAAATTAGTAATGTTGATAAAATTAATGTCTGTAACAAGAAAATAGGGAAGTGGGTGGGAGACAACTGTTACATAACTTTAGAGGGGTGAGTATTGTTAGCATTACAAAACATAATGGGGCAGAGTAAAAAAAAGTAAGATTTTACGTTATGTAATTGTTGAAGTCTCCATAATTGGACATTTATAAACTCCTTTTGTCATTTTCAAATTATTTTGATGTCTCGTCATTTTTTTTAAATTGTAATAAAAACAAAAGGGCATTGGGTCCTGTTCTGGACTACATTTATTTCAGCATTTCACACACATATTTCGAAAGATACTAAATGATATAACTTGTTAGGTTATTAAATATGTAAACATTATGTACCGGTACTTACATGTACATGTACCATTTCACACTTGTGATGCAAAAAATATATATAGTGTATATCTTAGTCCGGTGAATCTTTCGTTTGCTTCTTTCAAATTACAGAAAAACATACAATTTATATCATTATCTGATGCATACAAAAAGTAAAACTGACTCTTTTGTGATATATGTCATGATATGAGGGGCGGGGCCTAGCCCAGTGCTAAATCACTCGCTTGATGCGCAGTCAGTTTGGGATCGACACCTGTCGGTGGGCCCATTGAGCTATTTCTCGCTCCAGCCAGTGCATCACGACTGGTACATCAAAGGCCGTGGTATATGCTATCCTGTCTATGGGATGGTGCATATAAAAGATCCCTTGCTGCTAATCGAAAAGAGTAGCCCATGAAGTGGCGACAGCAGGTTTCCTTCCTCAATATCTGTGTGGTCCTTAACCATATGTCCAATGCCATATAACTGTAAAATAAAATGTGTTGAGTGTGTCGTTAAATAAAACATTTCCTTCCTTTTGTGATGTATGGTGCACTGACTTCAATGAGCCCATCGACGGGGATCGACCCTAGACTGACCGCACATCATACAAGCTCTTTACCACTGGGCTACGCAGCCCTCGAAATTCGCGGCAGCAATCGGCAATGCTATCGCAAACTTGATTTGTGACAGCATTTCATTGCCATCGCAAATCCGTGAGTGGTGAAAAGTCTGTAGGCATTTCTCTCTGAAATAATCTCCAATTACAGATCCCAGAAAAAAGCATAAATTTATTATCGTGTGTGGCTTTCAGTTTCCTCAATTCATATAAATTGGTTTATTCCAGTATAGAAGCTTACAAAAGTAAAGTTGAGATGTTATGTTTTAGCATATTATTACAGCAGAGGATCATTTATGAATAATTTTGACAGCATTAATCTTTTCTTTAAAATTGCCGCGGTAGTGCCGTTGCAAAATTGATTTGCGACGGCACTTAACTGCCGTAGCAAACTTGTCCGAATTTCAAGGGCTGGCTACGGCCAGTCCTATAGACATCACCAGCATTTCATTATTAGATTAGTAAAAAATAAATCCCCTAAAACAGTGTCATACAAGACGTAAACTGAATAATAAGTACATCTTAGCATGCACTATATTATCATAAAGAACAAGATTAAAAACAAAATATTTTAACTGAAATGCCAAAATGTAATTGGCAAATACATATTTAGATTGGTGAAAGAAATTGAAGATTGACAAATATTTTGGCGAACAAAAATAGCCACCCAGGTCTAGCCCTGTTTATTATCATGCAATATATTTTCTTTACTTTAATATCGCTTCTTGATATAAAGTTTTAAGTGTCGCATTGTTACTATTATAGTCCCATGCAGCAGAAACTACTACTACTAGATAAAAAAAAAATCATTTTTTATCAAAGTACAAAATAACTGATAGTCAGCATTTTACATTTTAATGCGACGGAATCGTACTGTGAAAACATACAAATCGAAATGACATTAGTTGTATATTAGTTAACTACGAAATGTTGTAATTACATTATATAAAAATTAGCAGTTTGCTAATCTTGCTATGGGATATGATAATCACAACCATTATATATCAAGATACAGTTATGAAAATATTGATATATTTTTTTTAACTCAGTCATTTATAAATTTGATAGTAATTTGTGTCTTTTTGCAGTGCTTCCAGAGTAGAGAATCTTTTATAAAAAGCTGCAGATGGTCTGACTTGCTCCATCTGGCTTTGGTGAACTATGTACTCCAATCACAATGCTGGTTTCATTGAAAGGAAACTCAACAGACATGCAACAACCAATTTTGATTGGAGGAATTTTCCTGACTCTTAGTGGTTTGATGTACATGGCTATGTGCACAATGTCGTGTGATGACCGTACCTATGGGCTGGTGAAAGATGATCTTGTGCATGCCCAAAGCAAGGCTTTTTGGAAGAAACATTTTCTAGCACCGTCTCGAGAATTGACTGCACATTTGGTGGTTCTTGTGTTAACGGCACCAGATTATCGACATCAGAGAGATGCTATTCGGGAAACATGGCTACAAAACCTGCCTAAGAATTGTCTTGTTCGCTTCGTGATTGGAACAGCGTCACTCGAAGAGTCTCTTTCCAGCCACATCGAGAGAGAGCAGACAATACACAAAGATCTTCTGCTTCTGTCAGAGCACAAGGAAACATACACAGCTTTAACCAGCAAACTTCTGCAAGCTTTTAAATGGCTTGATCAAAATGTAGATTTTCAATATGTACTCAAAGTAGATGATGACAGTTTTGCACGTTTGGATTTAATTCTTGATGTTCTAAAATCAAAACCAAAAGAGCGTTTATACTGGGGATTTTTTGATGGCCGTGCTCATGTTAAAAAACTTGGAAAGTGGGCAGAGAAAGATTGGATTGCCTGTGATCGCTATTTGCCATATGCTTTAGGTGGTGGTTATGTTCTTTCAAATGACTTGATTCACTTTGTTGTGAGCAATGCGAACTATCTGAAAATGTTTTTAAGCGAGGATGTGTCACTGGGCTCTTGGCTTGCTCCTCTCGACATAAACCGGGTCCACGATTCGAGGTTTGACACTGAGTACAAATCACGAGGCTGTAACAACGCCTACCTGGTGACTCACAAACAGTCTGTGATTCAGATGAGAGACTTGTATCAAAACATTCAGTCCAGTGGAAAACTTTGTCGTAGTGAACACAGAGTTCGTAACTCATACATTTATAACTGGCATACTCAACCTACATTTTGTTGTATTAGAAATGACAGTTCGATACCATAGTACATGTAGATCCAATCTACATTTTTCTGGTTTCCATTCCACCACTGGTTTTCAATTGCTCAGGGCTTCTAAATTATGGTTGCCCCACTCCCATGGCTAATGATATTCAATGTTGGGCTAGTAAATAACTACTATTGCCATGCATGATGGTTAGTGAAAAAAGTTGTCAATTGCTGCATTTAAGTCTATTTTGTAAATACGAATATCCTACCTGCTCAAATCTAATGGTTTTTATGGTATATCTCCATCTATAGGTGACATATCCAGTTGTTAATATTAGTAAAATGTACTTGAGTAAAGTAGGGCTAGTAAATTTTTAATCGTGGCTAGTAAATTTTTTAAATCATTGATCCCATGGCAAGTGGATTTTTATAAAATTCTAGAAGCTCTGTTTCTAATAATGAAGTCATTAACCTGTTAAATAGTGTATTTCAATACACAATGCAAGACCAAATTTTGTTATAAAATATTAATACTAATTAATACATAAACTCAGTAGTTACTAGGCAAACACCCTTGTTTCTGTGGAAACTTATAATTTGTTTCATTTTAGATCAGATTAATTTTAAGCTACATGTACCACACATTGGGTTTGACAAAATTGATAATTTAAGCAAAAGGTTTAAGTAACAACTAATGTCAGCAGTTTAAGAAGATTTATTTACTTCAGTTACAATTTTAAAACAAATTTCTTAACTTTGGTTGTTAATAACTATACTTGTAAACATAACCTTTCTTAATTTTAGTTCAAAAACGTTAATTTTAGTTCAAAACAAATACTTGTATGTACATAACCTTTCTTAAATTTAGTTAAAAAATATAATACTTGTAAACATGACATTTTTCAATTTTAATTAACAGCTAATACATTTATACAACTTCTTAATTTTAATTTTAGTTAAAAATTCAAACTCATATTTCTTAATCAGTGCTTAATCTATTGTAATTTAAGATGTTTAAAGCATTACTGTGTGAACTTGTGTAATAATATCAAGACGCTGCCATGGACACCATTTGAGATAGAAATTGTATTACATTTTGTGTATTTTTAAAATCTATACTAACCATATTTAATCTGTTGAACTCCCAAGTTTTGTTATTTTGTTTTTGTCTGAACATTCACAAATATGTTATTGATTACCAAGATGTTCTAAAATCATTATTTTTCGGACAATTAATAGCAATCAGATACTGAGGACATATTAGTATTCTTAAATTCTGAGGCCCAGTTAATAAATGTGTTAAAGTTTTAACTTAATTTCTTAATATCCAGTTCATAATAAAAACAAAAAGAGACCATAATGCCTCTACTAAGTGGTTATGAGTGTGAAATGTTTTGAAATTGGGTCACTGCATTTCATGCTTTGACAAATTTTAAAAAAGCAGGTCTTATTAAGCTATCGTCTATCCAAAAATTATTAATTTGCAAGATTTTAGGGTACATAATTTTACTATCTGTACCCTCTGGCAGAAATCCTGCTTGTCCCAAGATATGTGTACGAGGTTCCTAATATGGGAACAAATATCAAAAGTGATTTGTGAGTGTCCCGACAAAGTTTTACAAGCACAAGGTTGTGAACAATTGACTGGACTGGAGTGAGGATTCCCCACCCCCTACAGAAAGCATTGGCTGATTTCATACTTAAAATGTACATGTAAGTTGTAGCTGGGTTATATCCTATGGGTTTACACTGGACCCACTTTTTATAAACAAATAAAACACTATACAAATTGAACCCTGAGATGTGTGTGCTATTTTCTGGTGTAAAAAAAAAAGAAGAAAAAAAGTGATTCTCACCCCCCACCCCAATCTAATTAAAATTAGCTCCACTATTACATGTGGATCTAAAGACAGCCAGTTGGAGCTCATGTCCACCAATCAAAACCTTACTTGCAGAATCCTGCCAGTGATTTAAAACTAACAACACTGCGTAGTCCCAATGTCCAGGTAACATTTCGTCTGTAAATAATAATTTAAATATTGACCAATCACACTTCGCCTTTTATAACGTTATTTGGGAGCATACAAATTCTAAACATATCGGGCGAGTCTATTTTAGTGGCCGCAGTACAGCGAACCATACCAATACGTACGGGGTGGGTTATCAGTCTTCAATTTTATATTAAAAATTATTTATTTATAAAATAAATAAAAACTAAATCAGTCTTCAGTTTTACATTACAAATTATTTATTTTATAAAATAAAACATGTTTTAATTCACACGAAACATGTCGTATACCCTCAGGATAATTCGGAATGTTTTCAAATTATTTTTAAATCACTGGCAGGATTCTGCAAGTAAAGTTTTGATTGGTGGACATGAGCTCCAACCGGCCGTCTTTAGATCCACATGTAATAGTGGTGCTAATTTTAATTAGATTACTCCAGAAGGTACGGCCCTGATATAATATTTAAAATATGTCGAGGGCGTTGTTAAATAATTATTTTTTTCATTTCCTTTGTCAATTTTAGAGGGGTTTCTTCCCATGTACCTACCAAATTTCAAAATTCAAAATGTGCCAAGGTGTCGTTGATTTAAACAAACTTTCCTTTCCTTCCGATTTATATTTTCTTGTTTGGGGGCAGGTTTTAGCTCAGTCAGTAGAATGCTCGTCTGAGGTGTGGTTTGAAGAATCAGATCATTGGGTTTTCTGTCCCAACTAGTGCCCCTCGAGAGTGTGGTATGTGCTGTCCTGTCTGGGAAAGTGCATTTAAAAGATCCATTGCAGAGAATTTTTAAATTTAGTGGGTTTCTTCTGAAAAGTGTGGGAGTGTCAGAATTATTTGACATCCAATAGCCAATGGTGGTAAAAAAAATCCAACTTGTTTTCTGACATAAATGACATTAAGCATACATGTATATATACATTCGTAAACCAGAGCTGAAAGTGAATTAAGCTGTATCCTAACTGGACGCGCGCGATAATTTTAGATATCATTGATTTCAATCACCGTATCCTAACCACATGCATACGGTTAGGATATGGTGATTGAAATCAATGATTTCTAAAATAATCGCTTGCATCTGGTTAGGATACAGGTTAACAAAAATTGGAAGTTTTAATATTGACGGTTGGGTACATATATGGGTCACACAAACATATAGATATATATATATATATATATATAGATAGACCATCACTGCTGCTACAAAGTGTGGGGCACAGACCCACCACTCCCCCACCAGTGCTGATGCTCCAGAATTCCTTGGCTACCAGTGGGAACAGCACTGTATTTTTAAATAGTGAAAACAAACAACTATAAGCTACATGGAAGGATTTATTTTCTAACATGACAAAATACCATGTGCAACTGTGATAAAATCTGGATGTTAAATGCACCAACTAGAAACAAATTGACACAAAGCATAATAATCTACTGATGCACTAGTAATCATGACTATCCTCTGTAAAAGGGCTACTGCACACAAAATTATACAGTGAAAATGTACACCCAAGAATGGTTAGAGCATTCTATAAAATATAACAACAATTCAATGTGATCAGACCTTAAGTATTGCACAGAGCTGGGTGAAAACAGTGTAACCAGTAACAGTATTGTAAGACTGTTCATAACATCCACTTTTAAAAGCTATCTTGATGATACTCCCTATGCAATACGGGCATTATAGGAATCTTGAATCTGGTTTCAAATGCTACCCACATGATTAACGCCATGTGGTAGTCTAGCACATGAATTTTGTTTACCATGTGTATATAATCGGCACATGATAAATAAACTGTTGCAGCAGTATGCCACTGTATGCCCATTTCAAGAACAAAAGATTCTTATCCAAATGTAAGCTTTGGGCTAAAAAAATCAATAAGTGAAATTTTTATTACAAGATTAAAAGAAAAAACAACAACTAAGAGTAATGACTGTTCATTATCCATAATTAATCATTCCAGGGCAGTTTTTTCACTATATCATACATATAATTTGACATTAATGTGATTTCATGCACAGAAATGTGCATTTCCAAATCAGTGTTCTTTTATTTCTATAGACAATTTGACATTGTTGCAGTGTACTTACATAAACATGGTCTTTGCCATGAGCAAACTCGAGGCGAGCTGAAGACCCCTCTAGGTCAGCAATTGCATAAAGTTATTCAACATTTTATTGAATGGCAATCAATTTTCCATTCTAAAGCTTTCCAGGTAGGTAGGTGGGGGGGTGGGGGGGGGGGGGGGGAGAAATACACAAGTGTTCTCGGAAAGGAAATGTCTTCCAGCAGTTGGTGTACTATACATGTATCTGTACAAAAAACAAATAGCAAATTTGTATGATGCAGTACAAATTCATGGTGACCCACCAGCGCTGAAGTAATAGGTAGCAAGTGCACAAGATTTTACAGAGAAGACGACAGCACAGAACATTTTGTCACCTAGTCAAGGAGTTACATGTAGAAATGAATCGTGAAAAGCACCACAAATATGTCAGAATGTCGCCCAATAAACTGGAGTGAGTTCCCCTACACTTAGTACGGCATGGTTTGAGATTTACCTTCTCGATTAAGCTGTATGCAATGCTTCCACATTAGAAAGTCATTGTGTGCAAAAATTACTCACAGTTATCCTACATTTTTCACCTGTGGAAAAGGCACTCAATATGTACCATATCAATAAACATGTGTATGTAATCACATTAATGGAAAGTGGGCACTTCCAAAACAAAAATAGGAGTAATTGATCACATATTACCATGAAACAAGATACTTCAGATATCAATGAGAATTTTGTTTTAATATCTTTAGCATTTGCTAAAATGTAATATTTGATTGCAGTTAAGATTATGAAGGAAACATGAAGCTAACCAACAAAAACATAGCCAAAGCCAGTCAAGTACTCTTAATAAAAAATTACATGTATATTTCTATGTAATTTATATTTATAAGCATATGGATAGTCTTTCATAGTTCCTGCTTATTTTTACATTGTATTTTGATATTTTATTATTATTGTGTGCATAATAAAATGTGTCTGGTTAAAGGTGTCCTGTTGTTAACTGATTACACTTTCAGTGTACAGGCTGCAGTTTTAACTTGTTACACTCTATCAGAGTACAGGCTGCAGGTTTAACTTGTTACACTCTATCAAGAGTACAGGCTGCAGTTTTAATTTATTACACTCTATCAGAGTACAGGCTGCAGTTTTAACTTGTTACACTCTATCAGAGTACAGGCTGCAGGTTTAACTTGTTAAACTATCGGAGTACAGGCTGCAGTTTTAACTTATTACACACTATCATAGTACAGGCTGCAGGTTTAAGTTCAAATCTAGATAAAATGTTTGATCTGCAGGGCACAAGTCCTTCATATGCTTACTACTAGTATATTCCTCCACACCTGGGCCTGTGCTTATAAAACTTTTGAAGTCTAGACTCAATCTCAAACGACATCACTGTCTCAGACTCCATCTCAAACGACGTCACTGTCTCAGACTATTAGTCTCGAGTCTAAAAGTTTTATATGCACCAGGCCTGGTCCTATTTAATGAATGAACACCATTTCCATAAACTGTATACACAGTTAACAACAGTATGATAATTGTATACAAAGGTAACCAGTCTGATAATTGTATACAAAGGTAACCACAGTCTGATACAGATTCCCAGCCAAGTCTGTAGGCCAGCCAGTAGTTTGTTTGATCACAGTTACAGACTGAACTTAAAATACGTAAATGATAATGCTTTATAATTTTTTCCTACATCCCAAACTCTTCATGTACTTATGGATGAATAAGAATGATTTGTTTGTTTGTATCATTTTACATCTGGGGATACATAGAAATATTTCTTAAGTGATGTTTTGTTGGCACGTACAACTTGTTATCAGTCAAAACAACTGTCATTGAAGGCAATCACCGTTGTTACCAGATGTGCAATTAATTATAGATTATACATGTACAGAATCGATAATGAAATACATATACAATAGATAAAGATATACAGGTTTACACATTTATACACAGATTCTATAAATTCATTTAATTACAACAATTTAAGCTAAATGTACAGAATATACAAACAACAAAATAAATAATTTACAGGAAAGTACTTTCGTGAAATGGGCCTTCATTGGTGTACATCAAAAAAAGTAAATTATTAACTAGAAAATTAACAAGAAAACCAGTAGAGATTGACATTCAATCTGTCCATGTTACTGCAGAGATTCCTTTTAATATACAACAGTGTTGTTAAAGTAAAACCATCTAAATCAAAGGTCACCCTTCGAACTATTGGTGTAGAATTAGTTTAATATTTGGCTAGTTCAAAATATTCTAATCTTAAGACTGTATTGTAGTGAAGACAAGAGTTTAACTTTGCTATGTATTTCCAAAAGCATCCACTGTTAACACAATGTGTTCATCAATTACTAACATGCACTAAATAATACAAATTAACAAATACGGAAATAAAAGGTCACAATTCCAGAAATTAATGCTTTGAGCTAATCTTTATTGTGTACAATTCTATTTTTTATTCCATATTCTATCTTGTACCAACCTGGCCAAACACTGCTGTTTATAAATGCTTCCATTGCTACACTCAAGCTTGATAAAGCAATTGCACATTCCCAACTGAGGTCAAGCTTATGACAATTAAATAATTTCATAAAAAATGGAATGCAAATCAAATAAATTGATTATGTATAATAAAAAAAAAAAAAAAAAAAAAAATTCATCACGAAAGAGCATAAAATGTCCACAAAACATTAATGAACTAATTAGAATCATCCATGTGATAGATGTAAGAAATAACTGTTACACATTTCTGCATAATTCACTTTACAAGTGATCAGTATGAGTGGTGCTACCGATAATTTGATATTTTTATACCCGACAGGAAATTGATTTCAATTCTACTGGGATCAAGTCACAGTGATCATTAAAAAGAAAAATTAAATAGCAATAAACAAAGAGAGAGAGAGACTGAGCATTGTTTTGTTTGGATAACTCTCAAGAAAAAGCACATTGTTATCACTGTTATATGACATGCATTAGAACAGAAGACATTTCTTAGCACACAGCCTGTTAATTGCAAAGGATCTACATGTATGGCAGGCAGTACCTTTAGGTATTTGATGCACCAGTCCTTAAGAAGTGGTCAGCGCCAAAGGTTATTTGCAAAAGCTCCACTATAATACCGGGTACATCACAATACATGGAAGAGAAATCACACACAATGCTTTTACATAATAATGAACATGTAAGCGATGGACCACCGCAAACCATGTTTTGGCATGAAGAAGCTCGGATATATCCTCAATACCATTTTCTTGTTGACAAACATCTTGTTCAGCCTGATCGCAAAATATAAAAACAATATCACATACTGGTCGAATTAACTGTACATAAACCAGTCAATTTGGTCTCAACACTAGAAATCCTGTTGAATCTTTCACAGCATATTTTGTCATTGCTATATATAATATATACCTGATTAAAGCTGTCTATTGTACACAACATAACTTTACATGTACATGTAGTCACTTAACAAGGTCTTCAAGGCCGATATTACTTGTGGTCTTCCAACTGTTCTACACACGTTCCTTTCTATTTCTGCTTATCCCATCTGAGTGGATATTTTCCCATTCGAAGTTTTGGGGTGTTTTTGTTTTTTTTGCAAGAGTCCGGTCATATTTAACTGTTGTCTCATTTAAAACATAGGTATCACAGCAAAATTATCATTTTGTCAATATGATGTTAGAACAATTTCCATGTCCCACACCCAAAACCAACTGTCCTGGACAAGTGATAACATACAGCCCTGGTTTTAGTGAAGGTGCTTTTAACAGATACTTAAAGTGTACATACTGCTGTCACAATTCACCACCTGGCAGTGCCAAATATCTGGTGTATTGTTTGTCAATGCATCATGTCAGTTCGGTTGTTGACCTTGGTGTGGCCAGTGATTATGCCAGACAGACTGATTAATGCGTGTTTGTCTACAAGTTACATGCACCACCAATTGTAACAATTTGTATTCCATCAAACAACCCATTATTAGTACAATATTCACATGTTGGGAAAAAAAAAAAAAAAAAGTACAAAAAAAATCCATGTAAATAAATTTAAAAAAAAGAAAACATGAAATTATAATGTATATACAAAAATATGTATAATTTGAAATGTGTGAAAGCTGTATATAATTGACATACAGCTAGTCGGTGAATTTTCTGGTTACACTTTACATACAGCTAGACACTGTGTGGACATTAAATTAAATCAGCTTTCTGCAGGGTGGATAATGTGGGTGATGGTCTTTCACACAGAAGTGTGATTTCTTTGTATTGCTCGACTACTAAAAATGTTTGTTCATGCTTCATGTGCACATACATATACTGATAGCCATACTGCAAGTGTAAAACAAATCTTGCAGAATTTAACAATAGATAAAGACTTAATATAGAGAAGAGCGATAGTGTTTTAGTAACAACTGTAGAAACAATGCTGGGAAAGGAAATATTATAATTGTGCAGTATGGGTAATAATTGTATACTGTAGTACAACCATCATACAACTTTCCAGTGAGTGTAAATAATGTATGAAACTCTGGGCGATTTGAATTATATTATAGTAGGCATAATGTCATAGTGAATGTAATATCTGTACAATATTCTTGTATATGGTGCAACAACTGCATAATGCAGAAGAGACCATTGTATTATAACTGCGTGGTGCAGACAAAAAGCTAATTTTCATTTGATAAAACGACGACTTAATGTTGTTGGTAGAAATTCTGCTGGTGGCTTTTAATTTAAACCAGTTTCAAATTTCTTCCCACCTGATTAAACTGGAGAATCAACTCATTATTCTGAACTGAAGCCAGAACTTGGAGGAAATTTGACACTAAAGCTGCAAGCCAAACAGTGCAGTGCACATATTTATGTCCAACAATGATCCTTTATAAATATTTTATTTGATTTTAAATAATAATGGTAAATATTCAATCTGATGCATACAACAAGACTTCCAACTACATAATTCTTATAGTACAAATAAAGACACCATTCTAGCAATTAAAAGAAAATAGAAAAGAAAAAAGTTTCAATTAATTTTTTCTGGTTTTTAAAATACTTGATTTATTTATAATTATATATATTAAAAAAACAAACAATTGACAACAAAATGTACTATTTCTTTTCCACAGTTGAAACTGTCACATTATCTAGAACACAAAACATTACTATGATCTGGAATGATTTTCCTGTAAGATGATACACATACATTTATTAAAATGATGTAAACACCCATGTCAGAAAGTGATGACTAATATTGTACGAGTACACACCCATACAGTTATCTCCCCTTGCAGATGACCGTAACAGGTTTATGGAGATGGTGTAGAAGCAACAGGAGCAGGAGCAGGAGGAGGGGAATTTGAATCACTCTTCTGTGAAGTAACCACCCACACTGAAAACAAACAGATAAAACATTTTCATCAAACATTTTCTCTCACAGAATACTATTTTTGTGACATGTTCAAAGATTAATTTATTATTAGCAGATATGGTCGTTAACGCATGTTAAGCTAATTTGTTGTTACGGTGTACCATAAAAAATGAATTACTGATAAAGAAAAGTCATCTTCGATTCCACTCTCATACACCACAAAGCATCCATTGGTTTTGTACTGGTCACCAATAACAAAAGTTATTTCAACTACATTGTTGTAAAGTACTAGACATGTAAAAATTATGGGAACTTGATTTTTAGATTCACCAACTGTTAAAGACTGAGAAAAGTAATAAACATAAAGTTTATATGTGCTGCATGCAAGCAACTAGATGAAACGCACACATTTATGTCACAGAAAGTAATTTATAGTCACGTGTAATTCATGAAGAATATCATTTTGATAAAGTTATGCATATGTGTGTACAGACTAGTAATGTAAGTTTATCAGTGTTATTATCACTGCTTAGCTTAGCAATGTTGGATTGGACACCAGAATGCCACGAGTGTTGTAATTCAATATTTCTTTTCTTACACATGTATACATCCACATAGGTTGAGAAATATTTCCATTATATACAAATATATCAATACCATTACCTCTTTAAAACATCAATTACATGCACTCTTGCCATTAAGTCTAAGTTAGCACATGCAACTTACATGCTATAAAAAATATTTTAAAATGTACTATTATTTAAATAATTGAATTGAACATTAAAAATGTGTCCCATCATGCAACCACACACAAGGTGTAAATGCTGGTTCCTTTTCTCATAAAATTACACGTATACTTATAACATGATACCCCACTTATACAAAACCAACTGAAAAATAAATTACATCCAGTATTTTGGGTAGCCAAATTTGAAAATAAAAATTTTAACATCTGAATTTTATTACAAAATTTAATATGCTTTAAATTCATATTTTCCTATTTATAGTACTTAAAGCATAATTTGCACACTGTGAATACATTTTAGGAAGAGATAAACTGAAAATCAAAAGTAACGATTTAGGACCCTAGTTAAATGTTTTCTCATGAGTAAGAAATGTATTGCAATGTAAAAAGCTTAATTTTTTTAATGTACTGTATTCATTAACCTATGTTAATACAACATGTAGGCAATGCAGTGGTGGTTGTTTCTATATCACTGTGTATTTAGAAAGAAATGTGTTTTTATTTAACGATGCACTCAACACATTTTATTTACGGTTATATGGCGTCAGACATATGGTTAAGGACCACACAGAGTTTGAGAGGAAACCCGCTGTCGCCACTACATGGGCTACTCTCTGAAATATTTGAACTGGGCAATTGTATTTTTAAATATATTTCTGCATGAAATGACTTGACTAACCAACATGGACACTTGTCACAATTTCAACTATGACCCTTTGGTGTTTAATGTAGTTATTTCAACTGGATATTTGGTGTCTAACATAGTTATTTCAACTGTGGATATTTGGTGTCTAACATAGTTATTTCAACTGTGGATATTTGGTGTCTAACAATTATTTCAACTCTGGATATTTGGTGTCTAACAGTTATTTCAACTGGATATTTGGTGTCTAACAGTTATTTCAACTGGATATTTGGTGTCTAACATAGTTATTTCAACTGTGGATATTTTGTGTCTAACAGTTATTTCAACTGTGGATATTTGGTGTCTAACAGTTATTTCAACTGTGGATATTTAGTGTCTAACAATTATTTCAACTGTGGATATTTGGTGTCTAACATAGTTATTTCAACTGTGGATATTTGGTGTTTAACATAGTTATTTCAACTGTGGATATTTGGTGTCTAACATAGTTATTTCAACTGTGGATATTTGATGTCTAACATAGTTATTTCAACATTTGGCTGATAGAAAGAGAAACCTTGCTGCCATCACACAGGCCATTTGTACCATAAAACCAACAGGGTAACCTTTTATATGAATGTTCCCAAAGACATACCATTACCAGAAGGAAGGAAGGTTTTATTTATTAACACACTTTTAATTATGATCAGTGTCGGACATATGGTTAACACCACCACAGATGAGAGGAATCTAGCAGCTGCCACGCAATGGATACCCTTTTCAATTATCAGCAAGGGATCCTTTATGTGCAGCATCTCAGACAGGATAGTACATACCACAGCCTTTGTTGCACCAGTTATGGAGCACTGGTTGTAACAAAAAATAGCCCAATTGGCCGACCGATGGGGATTGATCCAAGACAGACCGTAAACCAGGCAAGCACTTTACCACTGGGCTACATCCTGTCCCTGGTACATGCAGTCTTCAGATGTAACCCGCTATTCTCCAGTAACAGCAAGAGATCGTTTGTATGCACTTTCACACCGACAGGATAGCACATATCAAAGCCTTTGATAATACCAGTCATGGGGCACTGGTTGGGATGGGGTGAAAACCAACAACTGAGAGTAGACCAATCGAGGGTATTTGATCCTTCAGCCCAAGCGCCTCAGGCGAGAGTCATACCGAATGTTCCAGATCCTGGCCCTGCTGTGAAAGCTACATGCAACCAACAACCCCCTTCCCAGTGACATACTTGTAGTCTGTTTGCACCAAAAGGGCACCAGGGTTTCTGCCTGAGGGTAAAACAGGTATGGCGCCATGTTTGGCAGATTTGTTTTTTTAAAGTTAACGTTTTGACAAAATTAATAACTATATCATTACTGTATGATTTTCTTAACCCTAACCTTAAACTTAACCCATTTTCTTTCTGGGGACAAATCTGGTCATTATGCAGCTTCCTAACATCTTGAATTTAGTAGTAAATTACAGTATATGCATGTTAACCAACTAGTGTTGTTTGCTATCCTTCTGTTATAATCAATAGCATGTAACCATTGTTGCGAGTTCAGATAATTACAGACAAAACAATCGCACAAAAGTTGTTTTGAACATTCTGTTGTACATCTCTTTAAATTTTGCATCATGAAATATTTGTGTCTTGTATGACCTTGCTAAATTCGCTAACATTTTATGCTTGCTAACATTTCCTGATTTACAGTATTACATTTTAAACCCATACCAACTTGCAAACATTTTTTGAAAAAATCCCCAATTGAGCAGTATTTTGGCTGTTCCTGCATTTTGTCTTCACCACTGTATTAAAAATGTGCTTTAATTTATACAATTTGATGTTAATTTGTAAACAAACTTTTCTATTTTCATAAATTTGTTTTAAATTTTTTTTACAAGTTGGTATGGGTTTAAAACTTAATGTTTTTATAGAAATTTCAGCATTATACATTATGTAGTTTTATACCAATTCATCGGTTCCCTTTTGCTGCAAACGGACTATAGGATGTCAATAACTTTGGACTCCCTCAGAAGGGGAATGTAATAAAGAAGAAAATCCATATGCAATTCTCATTATGTATTATGAAAATAGAGAATGAAAAAGCTAAAACTAACAAAGAAAAAAATATGTTCACTAAAAAATAGAAAACATGCATTTTTTGCTTTGTTTTATAAAAAAAATAAGTGTAAAGACAAAGAAAGTATAAACTGTATTTTAAAAAAGTACCCTTAGCCATAGTTGGTAGCAAAATAGACTGAGCAAAGAAAAAAGAAATGTTAAAATCAATGGGTACATTTAAAAAAGAGTGGAAAATAGACAACTGTAGGTATTCTATAGGCAAATTAGTATACTGATTACTAAACTTTTCCATTCAAGTGGGTAAACTTGCAATGGAAAACTGAACACACTTTGAAATTATTAGTCACTTAAAGAGCAAAACTACCAGTACATGTAATGCACGGGTGGGAATTGGTGAACTGTGAAAAAAAGAGGAAATCTAGAGGGGTCCTGGAAATTCTTGAAATCCTAGGTTACATTTTGGAGGAAATGCAATGTTCCATGAGAGGAAAACAGCTGATCCGAGGAGAATTCCCTTCCCCCTGAATGTAGCTATTAATAAAAGTAAAGCTTTGTTTAACAACAGCATTAGAGCACAATGATTAATTAATCATCAGCATTTTTCCATTAGCAGCTAGGGATCTTTTACATTAACTTTCCCACAAATACAACAGCATATATCACTATACCTTTGATATGATGTGGGTATTGATCAAGATTGGAGAAAAAATCCAGTTAGAGAATGGTCGACCGACTGTAACCCAAGCATCTCAGGTAAGCCTGTACTGACTGAACTAGATTGTACCTATTTATATCAATAACAGTAGTACCATACTCTGTTGTGTCAGTCTTTCAAATGGGACAATTCCCTTTTAGACATGGGAGCTAGAACAATAGCAATTCATCATCTGCTGCTACAAAATAGCAGTAGGCAAATCAAACTAATTCAGTTTGGTATATATATATATATATATATATGTTATATATATGCTGATCTTGTCCCATTCCCAATCCTCCCAAATCAACTTACAAGCTACATCTTCAATGACATTCTTTACAATACTTTTACCAGTACACTTGTACTTGCATCTACAAAGTGTAAGCGTGTATGGACAAGTGACCCACTACAATGTGACAGAGGTCTTAGTTACCATATATTACTGTGTATTAGCCAACTTTTGTAAATATCTTCCTGGAAAGAACAGCCTTCACAGTTAAGAATGGATATATGAGACCGAACATTATAAGAATCTATTGTATGTGGCCATGTGGCAGGGAACACTGTTTTCAAAATTTTGATTAGCAAAAATGGCCATCAGTTTGAAAATTTATTAGCAACTAGTACTTTTATATCTGAAACTTAGTAATGAATTGCAAAAACGTGATGCTGACAAAATGTTCCCTGCCGAGGTTTCATTAACAATGAAAACATCTTTGTTTTAGTCTTGTCCACTATCTGTTAGATGGGAAAGCCAGTAAATGAAAATAATTCTTTAATTTTAATTAATTACCTCTAATCAAAAAGCTAGTTTTTGTAGTGAAGTTTTGTAGTAATAGCAGATAATTATTCTGCTAAAAAATTACTACATCCCACCATGGATGGAAGTGATTATGTCCTTTTGACAATTACATGTATATCACATACTAATTTTATCATTGCACTGCTTATATGAAAACAGAACTGCATCATTTAAAGCATTGCAACTTTATTTGAGGAGAACAAAAGCAAAACAAGATTTATCACCCAACATTCAGATGTCATATCTATAGGCAACAATAAAATTTTAAAAAACATTTATTTGTTGAATATAATCTAGATACATTTTTATACTTTTGACCATTCTAGATACTTCAATAAGTTCAGTCAGTATATAAATGTGAATCAGTTCATACACAGCAATATACAGATAACTAAACATTTAGAGGGAAAAAACCTGGATTAAAACTAACACACGGTCTAAAAGACACACACACATTTAAAAAAAAAAAAAAAAAAAAGGAAAAAAAAGAAGCATGTGACATACATGTTTATTTAATAACTACATGTATATTATGAGGGTGACTCAGAGAAGTAGATTTTGATATATCGATAAATGTTCTTGTTATTCGAATATTCCATTACTCTCAGAACAAAAAGTGGCATTTCATCTTGGTTATCAATCTTATCACAATAAGATCATTTCATTATAAAATTTAAAATGTACTAATGATTAAAAAAAAAAAAAAAAAAATCCAGCTAGCAAAATCTCTGTAATACTGAGAAAATGATTCACAAATTGATTTGTTTCATCATACTTAATTTAATATGAATCGAAAAAAAACACCCAGTGTGCAGTATTTAAAAGTAAAATGTTCTATGGAATGAGAAAAAACGTTATCAGTTAAACGGATTCACTGAGGTGGTTCGATCCTGCAACACAAGCACCTCAGGCAAGAGCTCAACCGACCGAGCTAAATCCCACCCCTCCTAATGTTGCATCTACCTCAGCCAATGATGGCAGTATTTACTGTCGAGTGGAAGACCGCTAGTTCAACCTCAACTGAAATCAGTGCCTCACCACTATCATACCAATAATTAAAATCACTGAATTTCACCAAGAATACTTTTAATACCAGTGATGAGGACATGGGGAAGTCTCTTTGCAGCAGTAACCAGAGTTCATTTATTGTTTAAATAAAACCTAGTTTTAAATTTTCTTTTCTAATTCAGCAACATATAATTTTTATGTTTATTTTAGGTCACTAAATTCTGACAAACTTAAATGAATCAAATTCACAAACCACTGTAGTTCTGCATACTTACATGTAGTTGTTGAATGCAGTTTTAACATATATCTAATGTCTAAAATTCCTTCCGTTAAATGGACATTTTGATGTGAACTAATGCTGACTTCGAGTGAACTGATGTAAAACCGGTAGTATGTCAATTAGTCCAGCAACCCGTACAAACAATCTATGCAGCGTAACTGAACAGCTGTGATTCTGATGAAATACATGCTTTACATACATGTGCAGCTTACCCGAAGTCATCACGTTTAAAACCCAAACCCAAATGTATGTAGATGCATAAATACTTAATTTTGTAATTAACTGATTGACAGAATGTATATGTGCTTTTTCCTATATTTGTTTTTTTCTTTCTTTTTCTTTGCTGTCATTAATATATTGTATATAAAAGGTAAATCAAAGAATGTTGACTATGATGCATGTACCTAACCCTACAAGTGCCTGCGATTCACCATGTTATACACACCATTCTAAGATTACATAGCACTTGGGTTAACACTATCCGGGCTCTTCTGCCATTCGTCTTAATTATTCACCGCTTTTTCTGAGTGTGTTAACTACCATTTATTTTGATGTTAACTACATGTACAACAAAAAGAAACTGACCAAACCAGAAGCTGCACTTCACTCCAACATTGACCTTACTGTTGGTAATAAACGCCATACTATTTAACATAATTCATAACTGCATGTACGGTTATAATACTAAAAAGAAAACATTAAAACACATATTTCAAATTTCATCGTTTTTAGGCATCATCATCACTTACATGAATTCTGGCAGTTTCAAAAATGGCTACCACATGTTTCCTGCACTAAAATACATACATGAAGGCAAAAGCTTCAAACAATAGTTAGTTTGCGAGGGGCCTCTGTCTTTCAGTAAATAAGATGTGTGGATGTAAATGAATATTCGAATAGCAAGGATGTTTCAGCACTAGACCTACAGACACTAGTATTATGATACCCATCAGGTCATGTTCCTGGTATATCATATACATCACTACATTTCCTTGGAAAAAGAAATCAAAACAGACAATCTAGCATATTTACTCCCCAATAGTGTAGGCATAACTATTATTAGTATTAATGTTTGATAACTACACTTCTTTTCTTTTTTAAAAATCTAACAATATATCAATGACATTAAAATGAATCAAACAGTCAACAGAACATAAACAATGGAGCATGTGTAGGAGGGTTTGGGCAAAATTGTGATAGCTTAGCAATGATCATCAATCACTACATAGACAATATGTCACAAGTATGGATGCACGACTCATAATGGCCAATGATCAGCTATAAACTTAGAACCAGGGCTCACACTGGAATAAATTTTGGTTTAGCCAACTGTTAGATGTAGTATAGCATATCCTTAAAAATTATTAAAATGTGCTTGATTTAAGGAATATTTTATGAGCCAAAGACTAAATGTTGTAGCCACTTTGTATAAAAATTAGCAATTGGCGAATTTGGCCATGTACAGGGTTATCCCTGAGAACTTTGAACAATTCATTCTACTCAACTATGGTGTGACAAAAAAAAAAAATGGCCTCAGTGGGATATGCTTAAAGTCCTTGGACTGAAGGCTACTGGCCTCAGTGAGTTCACATCCCAGTACCAGATCCCACCCAGAGCGAGTTTAACAACTTCTCTCACATTAACCTCTAACCCAGTCTTGGGCAGACAGTTCAGATAGCCGACATGTGTGCCCAGGACAGCGTGCTTGAACTTTAAGAAGCATGACACTGGACATAAGCACCAAAATAAGTATTAACAAAATTGAAAGCTGATGTATACTGGCAGGGATAAGACCATAGAATATTAGCAATTTGGCATCTTTGCTACGAAAATCTGTCACAACTTCAAGTTCATTTAGCCAAACAAAAATGGCAGTACATATATATACATATATATATACATATATATATATATATATATATATATACACACACACACACACACACACACACACACATATACATATATATATATATACACAGGTAAAAGAATTAGCTTTCTGCTGAATTAGTAATGCAATATATTCACCAAATTCGACTTTTAATTAACATTTGGCAATTTGGCGAGGGACATCTTCACATCTTAGAATGGAGTGTACCCGGAGTGAGTTTTATCAGCTCAGTGGAAAGGTAAAAGACCACTAAATTAACTTCTCTCACTAACTAATCAACCACTAACCCACTGTCCTGGACATACAGCCCAGATAGCTGTGGTATGCCCAAAACACAATCTTTTAACTTAAATTTGATATAAAAAAGTTAAAATGTCAAACATTTTCAACGACCTGTTTGCTCAATTCTATTCACAAGTACTGGCCTCGGTGGTGTAGTGTTATGGCTGGTAGGTATTAGGTTCGACTCCCAGTACGGGCTCCCACCCAGAGTGAGTTAAATTACTCTTGTTTTACAGGAACATGACCTGACTGCCAGACAATACTGAGACAACAAGTGTGCAACATACGTTAGTGACACTGCAGTACCTGTAAATTATGACGTTGCTACCCATACTGTGTGGAAAAAAACAATTATATCAAGTTAAGTTTTCAATCATGAACATGTATGTGTCTTTCATTTCTATTACACCATTGGTGGAAAGTATTCAAAAACAATTTATCTATTAACATAGTTGTAGCTTGCTATGCACATGGATTGGTATTGTAGGTTTAATAACTTACCTGTTTTAAAAACACCAAAAACATTAACCATTACATCTAATATAGCAATCAAAGAATAAAGTTAAATGGAATTTTCATACTTATATTTCATTTAAAAAAATATTGCCAGCCATATAATGATACATACATGTCTGGCAATGTACCCACCTTTAGAATACAATTAGTACTTACATAGTGAAAGAAAATATCTTGCTACATTATGTAATGGACAAAATGAAACGAAAGCAACAGAAATATTTACCACCCAGAACATTATGCAAATGATTTTAATGCAGGGTCATCTGGGGATGATTCTTTTGAAACACAAAATGAAGCACATTTACAAAATGAACAAACATTTGATCAACCATCTCAAAATGTCAGTATGTATGTTTTGGCAAACACAATTATGATGAAATAGGAAACAAAAAGCTTGTTTGGTTTGAACGACAAACAAATATAATTTCAAATCCATGAGCAGACGGCATTCTTCACTACGGGTATTACTGTTACATTTATATACTGACCAATGTTTTTAATAAACTGCACGTAAAATTAGAGGTATAGTCATTGGCATTAAGAAACAGAGATATAGGTAAAATCTTAGACCCTAATAAACGGAGCCTGTCACTTACATAAAAAAAACTCATCCCCAAAATAACCCTAATTTGTCAATGCAGGTAACAAAACAAGACCAGAACAGATACATAACAGACACCTATATGCAGGTAATAAAACAAACATTTTCAAAACAAATCAAAACAGACTTCCCTGTAAATATTTTCTTTAATAAATCAGACAATTAAGACAATGATATTACGGAGATAGCAAATGTTTAATAAATACCTCAATACATTTAAGGATACTTCATAAAATATTCACTGATAGAATGAAACATTACACTGTTAGTTAGAAAACCTTCTGGGATCTTGGATAAGGACTAAAACTGAAGAGAGTAACATCATAAATTGTCAGATCATCAAGAAAATAAATACAGAAAGTGAATGTAACAAAAGATGAAGCAAACTTACCAACAATAATTATAATTATCACAACAACAATTCCAATGAGGATTAACCACATCTGTAAGACAATGGAAATAAAAATGGACAACACATTACACAAAAACAAATAGAAAATAACAGTGCATTGCAGTAAAACAAAAATAAAAATATATAATGTAAAATATTTTTTAAATTTACACCCAACTACAGGTACACAAACTAAAATACTACTGGAAACTAAATATTAAGAACGTAATTTTTTTAGTTTGTGTTTGGGACAAAAACAAAGGACTTTCATCCATCTTTTCTTATCTTAATCAAAGCTTTTGCTTTAAATATGATCTTTAAAAGTTGTTAAATTAACTTTTTAATAACTATGCACTTAACACAATTATTGTGACAGTTAACTTTAAAATATTATTAATTTGTGTAATTGTTTTAAACAATAATGCTTGAAACTTGGCATGTAAACAAATTTAATATTTTCCTATTCTCGTGTACCTTTTTAAATATTTTACTGATCAAAACTAAATAATTTGGTCAATGTTTGACGTCAATAATTACAATTTTCATCAGCCCCTTTTGTCACTTTAATAAGCACATAATGAAAGAAATGTTTTGAATCAAAATAACTTTAAACATATTATAATAACACGGCAGTGGTGGTGGTGGTGGGGATTTTTTTTTTCTCATAACAATGTTTCTATGGTTCTCTATTAAGTATTCAAACTATAAAATAAACTATCAGTGACTGCATACATAAAAAATAAAATAAATGATTGATCTACAAGTACATACAACAACAACAAGTGATGCTCAAGACAACGTGGCTATGTGATAAAATCATAACACAGCAGTGCAGACCATGTTTACGAATACTACACTGATCAACTCACCAATAATTATGATTATAATAACAGCAATTATTGATCCGAGTATAATCATCATCTGAAAATTTATTCAATATCCAATAATTAAATTTCCGTTAAATTCATTAGAATATAACGTCATCCCTTTGGTCCAGCAATAGCAACGGTACTTTCTTCATTTCTCAATGAACGTAAAAATTATATCAGGGAACATCATATCTGACGACGTCATTTTATATGGGCAAGTTGTGTTGTTGAGCGTTATTGTTTATAGACCAAAAATAATTCCAAATAAAGTATAAACTTTTAGTGTTATTATTAACAAGTATGATTCAAATTTAATTATAAGTATTATCTGTTATTTCTTTTACGTTCATCTGCGTTAGTGACGTGCGGTTATGAAATTTGGCTTCGGTTTCCGGTTTCGGTTTTAACCAAAAAAGTAGTTTCGGTTTTTAATGAGAAAACTTTGCAAAGCTCAAAAAGAACAGTTTGTAGAACAATCATGTTCTAGGTTTGTGGGTCTATTAAAAACATAAAAAATACTAGTTAACCTACAGATATTATCACTAGCCCGAGATTCTTTCCCTCAAATTTTATGAACATATTTTTTTCATATATAAAATGAACTATTTGCCAGCATGGTTTTATTTTGCAACTAAAACAAAAAAGTAGGGAAACTAACCTCGAAAAAACAAAACCGACTCAGAATACCTCGGCCAAAGTACGAATCAAATGGCCAAGTTGTTTCAAATGGGTCAATATCGGAAGTCCTTGGGTAATGGCACACAATACATAAAAAATGTCCGACATCATGGTAATTGGTGTTCGTTTGTAATCTGGATTAACTTTAACAATTTATCATAATTTTCATGTTGATACGAAGAAATGTTTTCCAATTGCAGTGTTAACAGTAAATCTATCTTTTGTCTCAGAAATTACTGAAAATAGCCGATATTGAAAGACCCACTGGAAATACCTTCCGGGTACAAATAATAAAGTACAGGTACAAATCAATGGTTCAAATAAATAATAAACATGGACAACTTTTGCATAAGTCAAACACGCATAAGAAAACATCATGTGGATGCGGTAAAATAGATATTATGTTCACAGACAAACAAGGTTTTCCAAACTGCCTCGTTCATGATTTCACATTGCAAATGACGCCATGCGACGTTCAAAACGTGTACCGAATTCACAGGTCAACCTCAAAAAATGCAAAAATATAGTCATTTGGCAGGTTATTGCTAGAAGTGGATTTTGGTACTAACTCACAAAGGATTTTTTGTTCCATTTCGGACAAGCTGGGCTAAAAATGGCAAACTGGGAAAACTGAAGTAAAGTTTTTTTCCCCATCTCCACGCTTATGGTTTTTGGTTTTTCTTCTATAACCAAAACTGAACTGATTCCACGGTTAAAATGATGCACAAACTTCTGTCTGAACGGCTTCAGATTTTGACAACGCCTTAATGTAATAAATAAATCAGTAAGATCAGTGTTTATGTTTTCCTTTTTTGTTCTACACTACTGAGCAGGACAGCCCACCCCATAATATACCATGCTTATTCTTAGTTACTTAATGTCTCAGCAAAACTATCATGAATTTGTGTTCAGGCCTCAAGTGAAGATTATTATAACATTGCCATTACAAACCTTGCAGTTCTTCCACCAATATTTCCTCTTCAGTTTTCCAGCACTTGCTTCGAACTGTGAAGCACCCGCTTGTAATGCATCTGAAAGAGCAGAACACAGTATTAAAATAATACAGCAAGGCTCATTGAGTCACTAAGACAACCATATAGCCAGTTGTTGCCAGTTTAAATTCAAAATCTGGTCTCTAGCATTAAACACTCTTTAAAATATGCACATAATGTAAAGTTAAAGTTTGTTTTGTTTAATGACACCACTAGAGCACATTAATATATTAATCATCAGCTATTGGATGTCAAACATTAACTTTGGTTAATTCTGACATGTCTTCAGAGGAAATCCAGTACACTTTTCTGTTAGCAGCTGGGGATCTCTTACATGCACTTTCACACAGATATAACAGCATATACTACAGACTTTGAAACCTGTTGGGGGGCACCAGTTTGGACAGGAAAAAACCTAATCAGATCATGGGTTTTCTGAGGTGAATCAATCCTACAACTCAAGTACCGCATAGGAGTGCTCTACCGTCTGAGCTAGATCCCATTCCAACATTTATTTTTTAAAATATTTGCCAACATTTCTCTACTAAACCCCACGTTCAAATGAAACAGTTTAACTTAAGACTGATCACAACCTGAAGGAACACTAATGTAAACAAAACCAGTTTAGTTTTGAAAACAGTTATCTCCCTTGATTCACAGAATATCAATCAACTGTTGCAAATTTTAATCTGAAATCTGGCCTCCAGCATTAATCAATGTTCAAAACATGGACGTATTAAATATATCAATGCCAACACTTCCGGACAACTGAAAATAGGTCAATTAAAGGACTATGGCTGTTTACTTTTTTATTTGTCTGTGAGAAATACTTGGGAATTTTTAGTGGAAAAACTAGTTTTCAGCACATTTTGTGTTTGACAATAATGGCAGAAGGTTGATGAATTGATAGCCAACTATGACATCTAAGTTCACAATAAATCTGACTGATTTAACAATGAAATTGGGATATGAATCATATTTGTTCGAAAACAAATTGTGGTCAGCAAAACACAGTGACTTGGAATAATGATAACCAATACCGGAAATCTGGGGCCTAATTCATTAAAGTCTCGCAACTTTGCGATCTCGTAGTGTAATGCTAAAAGACATCCAAAGAGGATGCTTTGTTGTCTTGCAGAGCCTAAGAGATCTTTGTAAATAAGGCCCTTGGCCACATAAATAAGTCAGATTAACTGCTCTAAAATATCATTAAAATTAGAAAAACACACAAACATATTATTTACCCGTACATATGAACATTACTTCAATTATTTATAAATTTCAAATTACAAATATATGAGTAAAAGTTATAAAGTACCCACTTAATATGGGTTTTTTTGTTTGTTGAAAATTAATCCAGAAACAAATCTAAAAGTTAAAATATTGCACACATTAGCCTATCATGATTCGTATCTTGTAAAAAAATTAAAAACAAAATTTAATGGCTTGACTAATAAACGGTTCAAACATACAAGCAAGTAAAAAAAAGAAGTTGTTAAAAGCGTAACTAGTGTATCTAGTAGTGTTCAAAGGTTTGTAGAATTTAATTTTGGAACATGTCATTCTTTTTCACAGAAAGTTTTATTCTTAGACACTTACCAGCTCTGTCGTCCAGTTCTGTAATTTTCTGATCCCTTTCCAATACTTTGTCTACATTTACTCGCATAATATCAACCACCTGGAAAAATAACATATTTTAAGGGTAAAGAGACTATTCAGACTGAGAGAAGGTTTTAAGAGTGAAAACTGATCGCGTTGCAATATACAATACCTTTTATTTGAAACACTATGTGACTGCCCGCCTAGAACCATTTCAGGAGAGTGATTTTCAGCTTGTCTTGACTTTGACCAAGTACAACATGTACATGTATCCATGCGGTCAGTGTGGGATCGATCCCCATCGATGGGCTCATATATCAAAGGCTGTGGTATGTACTACCCTGTCTGTGGGATGGTGTATATAAAAGATCCCTTGCTGCTAATCGAAAAAGAGTAGCCCATGAAGTGGCGACAGTGGGTTTCCTCTCTCAATATCTGTGTGGTCCTTAACCATATGTCTGATGCCATATAACCGTAAATAAAATGTGTTGAGTGCATCGTTAAATAAGACTGTAAACACACACACACATCAGAAGTTATACAAGAATTCCAAACACTGTGACTAGAAACAGGACTTATTAAAACAGTGGGTAGTCAAAATACTGAATTGCAACATTAATGATTTTGGGGTACCGGGTACATATTTTATCTTCCCAGGATATCAACTGCATTGCCTCAACTAAAAAAAAACCTGGCTTAATAGGTGATGATAGTACATTTAAATTGGCATTTACAATGGTATTTCAATTACCTGCAACAATATGGTCCAATATGAAGGAAGGAAATGTTTTATTTAATGACACACTCAACACATTTTATTTACGGTTATATGGTGTCAGACATATGGTCAAGGACTACACAGATATTGAGAGAGGAAACCTGCTGTCACCACTTCATGGGTTACTCTTTTCGATTAGCAGCAAGGGATCTTTTATATGCACCTTCCCATAGACAGGATAGCACATACCACGGCCTTTGAGGTACCAGTCGTGGTGCACTGGCTGGAGCGAGAAATAGCGCAATGGGAAAATTTGTAACACCAATTATGTCCCTTACACGATGACATTGCTGACCAATCACAGCATCGGTAACATGTGACAATCTTGAAAGCAATATCAAAAATTAACCGCCGAAACATTTTTTTAAACATATCGTGACAAACACGACACGTTTCCACGGACGCTGACGCTGCCATCTTTGTTTACAATAATAAGAGAATCTATAAGGAGCGTTGCGATTCGTTGCAATCAGATCTCATCGCATCCAATGAAATTTAAGCATTTTGTGGCATGATTTCTTGACGACATGTATCAAGGCTGAATACGAGGAACGAATATTAGCCTTGATTTATGAAGATGGTCTGATGTATGCTAATCAAGACTTTTTTGCTGACAAACATTTTGCAAAACATAAAAGTTGTGTCAACTGTTATTATTCAACTGCTTCTGATATTTTGTGACATTCTTTATCTCATGTGCAAGTTAAACAACAAAAGGACTGTACACTTGTACACTAACAAAAATTCAATTTGTTGCCATATATATTACTATATAATCCTAGCATAACACTACTGCTTTGTACAGCCATGAAGACTAATTAAAAGTACTTGTCTGAGCAGCACCTGTAATTATATTTATATGCCAATTCATTTATTCCCTTTTTTCACCAGCCACAGTGGCGCCGTGGTTAGGCCATCTATCTACAGGCTGGTAGGTACTGGGTTCAGATCCCAGTTGAGGCATGGGATTTTTAATCCAGATACCCTGAGTGAGTGCTCTGCAAGGCTCAATGGGTAGGTGTAAACCACTTGCACCGACCAGTGATCCGTAACTGGTTCAACAAAGGCCATGGTTTGTGCTATCCTGCCTGTGGGAAGCACAAATAAAAGATCCCTTGCTGCTAATCGGAAAGAGTAGCCCATGTAGTGGCGACAGCAGGTTTCCTCTTAAAATCTGTGTGGTCTGTAACCATATGTCTGACACCATATAACCGTAAATAAAATGTGTTGAGTGCGTCGTTAAATAAAACTTTTTTTCTTTTTTTTCCCCCCCATGTGACAGGATATGCAATACTGTGGTCTTATTTGCGGGATCAAAACATATTGAAAATGACCACTAAAATGACCACTGAATTGAACTTTACAGGTCGTAATCCACAATACTAGAAGGGTTTCCAAGTATAAATACCAATACATGTTTGGTCAATCTTGTAGCATAAAGTTTGTTTTGTTTAATGACACCACTAGAGCACACCGATTTATTAATTATTGGCTATTAGTTGTCAAACATTTGGAAATTTTGTCAGTCTTAGAGATGAAACCTGCTACATTTTTCCATTAGTAGCAAGGGATCTTTAATATGCACCATCGCACAGACAGGATAGCACATACCACAACCGTTGACATACCAGTTGTGGTGCACTGGCTGGAATGAGAAATAGCCCAATGGGCTCATTGATGGGGATCAATCCAAACCGACCACTCATTAAAAGAAAGAAAGACATTTAACGACACATTCAACACATTTTATTTACGGTTATATGGCGTCAGACATATGGTTAAGGATCACAAAGGTATTGAGAAAGGAAACCCACTGTTGCCACTTTACGGGCTACTCTTTTCGATTAGCAGCAAGGGATCTTTTATATGCACCATCCCACAGACAGGGTTGTACATATCACAGCCTTTGATATACCAGTTGTGGTACACTGGCTGGAATGAGAAATAGCCCAATGGGCCCATCGATGGGGATCAATCCAAACCGACCACGCATCAAGCGGGCTCTTTACCACTGGGCTACGTCCCACCCCACTTGCTGCGAAAATAAAAGGAGTTAACTTACCTCATCAACCTGTGCCTGAGTCTGCTGCAGTCTCTTGTTTGACTCCGGTCGGGGTGGACCCCCTGGCCCTCCAGCTGACCTGAACAAAACAGTAATAAGTGTAAATCAAAGGAGCTGGATAAACCTTTTTTCGTTTCTTAAATCTTCAAACACCTTTTTTCGTTACCACAATTTGTTATGGATACTTACATGTACATTACCCTGTTTCTTTATGCATATATGTATATAATGTGCATATGGGCCATTTTCACAACAAGGGAAAAATAGCGTTAAAGAACTTTTAAAAATATAAAATGTTCTTTTTCATGTCTTTATTAGTGAAATCTAAAGCAGACACAAATACTAAAACATGCATGTATTTTGTGTTTTATAAACAGCATTTACAAGCAATCATTCCTGGCTACGCCACCTGTTAGAAAACTAGAATGACAAAGTCAAAATAGCTTGCATGTTATGTAACAGAATATGAAAACATAAACATGTACATGTATGTCAAGCCATTCAAAGTGTTGGATAGGTTCTGTTGACTTGTTGTGTGTTCACACAGAAAGGCAGGGGTTGAAATACAATGTAGTTCAAATATACAGGTTCAGGGGCCACAATAATGAATATGTGTGCAGCTAGTCTGGTGTAGTCTTATACAATGTCAGGTCTCGAAAAATTGCAACAGCGATAGTTTCGTTTGCGTATTTAGTTTGCGTATGTATAGTTTTGTATAACCTATTTTTAATTCAAGCATTGCATTAATGACATCATTTATATGATCATGACGGGTCATGTAAAAACAAAATGGGTTACCTGAATTTGTTTCTGCGTTAACCCATAAATGGTTTACGCAAATTTTCTATTTCTAGAGGTCTGGACGTAACTGCATCAATCAACAAGGCCACAAAGTTCAATGAAAACACAGGTGAAATATACATACATGTACAAGTACACTGTTCCTATTCAAATCGGTTATTATTTAGTGAATAAAAAATGTCATGCATGTATGTACTTTGTCAGTCAAAGACAAAAACAAAAAAGATAAAATATAAAATAATTAAATACCCATCCTACCTGAATCCTGTAAGCAGCTTTTACAGTTTAAAAACATACACATGTACAAATGTAGTTCACCGGTACACATACAAAGAAATGTAAAACTCTTTTCAACAAGTATAATTAAATCATATATGCAAGGTGGTTAATGAAAATATACAAAATATGGCTTTTCCTAAAAAAAACTAAACAAGTAATCCATCTAGACAATCATTGAAAAATTGACATCTACACACCTGTACATTGGTTCATGTAATGGATAAATACAATAATAAATAGAAATTGAAAACCAGTTTGTACATCCAGTGGTTAAGGTAATAATTAAGTGTTCTTGTCACACAGGCCATAATACTGTATGTAAATATCTGGACAACTGACTAAAAAAACAAATGAAAACATTTCTATATAAAATGTCACAAAACAGAAGAGATAAAATACACCAGTATATTACATTATTCAGACTATGAAAGCATATAATTGTACGGTTTTGTTTAACATTGTTTGTTTTTCAACCTCTTGAGAGAAAAAAACCTTGCAGCTTTCTGTTATATTACATGTGTACCTTCAGTAAGTGACCAAAAGTGATGACAATGTGTGTAAATATCTCAAAATTATTTTAAAAACTTAATCTGACATACATGTACTTCCTTGGATTTTCTGACCTTCTCTTGATGGGCACTGGTACCTGTATATACTGGTATACTAATGGCCAGAGTATTGTTTTCTGGAGATTTAAGTAAACCTGATATTGTGTTTAACTTCTTAAAAATGTATTTTAACTTTAAAAATAATGTGCATTTTCTACAATGGATGATTGGTGCAGACTCGTGGGACTCTCTATAGTTTGAATCCATGAGCAAGGAGAATAAAAAACAAGAAAAAAGTTTGTTTTGTTTAATGACACAAACGAGCAAACACTGATTTATTAATGGCATAATCAGCTATTGGATGTCAAACATTTGGTAATTTTGACATAGTCTTAGAGAGGAAACCAGCAACATTTTTTCCATTAGTAGCAAGGGACCTTTTAAATATGCACTATCCCACAGGATAGCACATACCACAGCCTTTGATATATACCAGTTGTGGTGCAGTGACTGGAACAAGAAATAGCTCAATGGGCCCAGAGATGGGGATCAATCCCCGACCACGCATCAAGTGAATGCTTCACCACCGAGCTATGTCCCGCCCCGAGCAAGGAGAATAAGTCATTTTACTGTGTATTTAAAATTTCAAACATACAAGTACATGCAGGAGCAACTAAAAAAAATGTATGTAATAAATATATGCCTATAAAGTCCTTCCTAGAGGGAATACATGTATATATATTTTTTTTTTTACACTATGGAATATACTACAAGTTATTTATTTTGGAGCCAATTGTTTTCTAAATTGTACACAAAAGTAGTTGGGTTTGTTTTTGTTTTTTTGTTTTTTTCATAACACTTTAACTTTTCTTCTTATGTCAAATGAAACTGAAATTATTTACAAAAAAAAAACATTTTTGCAGGAGGATGCGGATTATATAGATGAAAAGTTAATTTCCAAAACATAATGTAGCATATATCACACAAATTATATATATATATATACCAATGTCATTCCCTCTCTATTTCACATGACTTAAATCTTCCAATGAGTTACTATGCTTTCTGGTCCAGACATCTTTTCTTTTGCTCTCGTTTTATCCAGTCTATTGAAATGGGGAAAATGCCATTGGTGAGAGGTGAGGTTAAGTTAAAAAGAAAATCAAGAAATTGGCACATCGCAAATTGAAAACGAACTCTTCATATACTGATGAAAATAAATATTAAGATGATCACCTAGAAGATGACACCTACAGATATATGGTAACAGCAAAATAATCACTGCATTTAAAAGTTAACTGTTACCGACATTCAATCGATGTTACATCTTTGTGACTTGACATTATGTACAATTCATTCATGAACAATATATATTCATGAGCAACTTTACTGTACAGTAAATGATAAATGAAACAAAAAGAATAAAATAAAATTAATATAAATACCAATCCAGGTACAAAATAGTCAAGCTAACATTTATAAATGGCAGGCATGTCATGTTTCTACAAAAAAATAAAAACTTGTGCCATTAAAATGAATCTACTAAAAAATAAAAACTATAAAAAGCATAGGTATATAAATAATGTATTAATTAAAAAAGGAAACTACACAGTACATGTGTAACAGTACTCTACAACATACAGACTGCAAAACAATAATGTAAAATCAAAGCACACCTGTACAATATAAATTTGTAATCAAGAATTCTAATAACAACAAAGGTTATCAAAGGTCAGAACATACAGTAGTCTAAATTGCATAGGATTACATTTCTTTGTTTAAACCAAATGCCAATACGACCTCCAGATAAAGAACTTAAAGTTTAGTTTGTTTAAATAACGGCACAACTAGATCATTTATTTCTTAATCATTGGCTATTGGATGTCAAACATTTTATAATTATGTCAGGGATCTTTTATATGCGCTTTCTCATACATAAAGGCCTTTGTCATATACTAGTCATGAAGCACTGGTCTGGATTGTTTAAACCGATGAGACAACTCATTAGATATACTTATGTAGGGAAGCATTTGTAGTAGACTTTGATAATGTATACAAAGATGTGTGCTACATGCAAGTGTTTAAACTTCATTTGAATATACATGTAGGTACCAACAGTTGTAACAATGTAAGTACATGCAGGTACAGTGGTTAGAAGTAGATTCACATGTGCCAGTAGTGAACATCTGAATCACATGGTGGCAGCTTGCTAGGTTTCTAGATATATATACTGGCAGTAACACTGCACATGAAGGTGCACAGTCAACTGAAAGAACATGTGAGATTCCCATTTCAGCCTTTGCTCTAAAGAATATCAATGTAAAAATAATATCAAATTGGCATCCTATCCGGAAAATTGGGCATGTGATGTACTTCGCCATGGTGCAGGCAGAACAGCATTCTCAAACTTTTCATTGGATGCATGGTTCAACATTCATAATCATACACATCATTTGATACCCAATAGCCAAATCAATGTATTTGTACTGGGGTGTTACTGAACATTCATATGCATTCCCTATCCTGCATTGACCTTTGATAACCTTTGACATACATCCTGGCAAACAGTGACGTGCAAGGGCTACTTACGGGGGACCTCCTGGTACTCCAGGTTGTGGGTTTTGGGGGCCAGACCTAGGATAATAGCAAAAGGATCACAAAATATTACAAATTCCATTCACATAGGTTACAGGTACTTTTCAGTATGTAAACACTAATCTTCACTGGCCTGTAATTGTTTTAATTAATGCCATGTTTACAAAACTTGTACTTAATCTACTGATACATGTATGATGTACATTCACAACTGCATAAACATGCCAGTGTCAATATAATCACAATCGCAAGCACACATACACACACAGAGTGATATACATACGTCTTCAGACTTTTAATTTAATTTACACATTCTCAAGGTACACATAGAGCTCTTGAAAAATGAAAAATGGAATATATATATTTAATACATCAGGGTTGAAAATTAGCAGTTGCCCGGTCACCCGTGGCGACCTTTATTGGTTAAGTGTGACTATGAATTTTTGGGTCTGGCGAGTATGGTACCAGTTAAAAAAAGAAACGCACTGAAACTAAATCGAATGTGACAAAACACACCGTGTCTGTGCTGGTGCGAGCTACAAATCTGGCAGCAGGAAGACAGAACATGCTCTATATTTTGTCAGCGCCATATGGTTATGGGCCGGGATACTGGGTTATAGACAACAAAGTACATTGTATATTTTGGTAAAATGTTGGTTTTTAACAGTTATTTTTCTTTCAATATTTATTTTATTAGTAGCATACTACTGTAGCATTTACAATATCCAAATTAAATGTACATGTGTGCATAAACACACACACGCATGCATTATTACATTTTACTGAGGCAGAAGATATTAATTTCAGGCTATTGTACATTTGTGTCAAAAGGGAACCGATGAATTGGCATGTAATTTCATACTGAATGAAGATAAAATTCATATAAAAATATTAATGTAATTTATTAAGTTTTAAACACATACCATCTGAAATATATATTTTTTTTAAATTGGGAGTGAGTGGAGGGGCAGTTCAGTGTAAATTAAAAATATATGTTTTACAAATTACAACTGCATAGGTTAAATCTTCTTTTCTGATACAGGTTTTAAGGTTATTGATGGAACATCCAAGGTAATGTGAACGACAAAACCATAATACATGATCAGGGTAGTATATCTGCACAATACATACAATTGGAGTCGAATGGGCGTTTGGCAAAATAGTGGATGATTTCATGAATTTTTATCTAGTGCCTGGTCTATAGGACAGCCATTTCTGAGGAAATCGTTTACTGCGGATTTCATCCCACTTGCGTCGTCACCACAAAGAATACTACCACTCTCAGACTAGTTTACTAAAGCATGTGCAGTTCCACGTTTTGTCTCTTGCTCTTGGTACTGCATTATCTTTTACTTAAGAGATAATGCAGCTCAAGCTGCACACCTCGACTGTTCTAGCATTTTGTCTTCACCCCTATAATGAGTCTGTATTAAAAATGAGATTTAATCTGTATATTTAATGGTAATTTGTAAAGAAACATTTTTATTTATACTGGATTTCTTTTCTGGTTTTTTAAATGTTATTTCAGTTGGTATGGGTTTAAAACTCAATACCATGTTTTTATATACATTTTAACTTTATTCAATATGAAGTTACATGCCAATTCAATGGTTTCCTTTTGACACAAACCGACTATAAACGGTGAGCACAAAGTATACATTCAACTAAGCACATTCTAGTTCTAATTTTGGCTGTGCAGTTAAATTGCAATGTGATCATTAATTGGAGGGTGAGCTGAATTTGAGCAGGACCAGTAAGATTTTTCTTAAACTGGCCCTGCTGGCGACCATGGTTTTCATGTTAATTTTCAACCCTGACCATGTTGATCAGTCTTGCAAGGCTTAAGTTGTTGTTTGCCTATCACTAACTGCAAATTAAGGTTGAATTAAACAAATATATTTCAAATAATGTCATCAAATCGCCAAAATGCAATAGCTACATGTCATGTACAAGTCAAAAACCTTGTATCATTTGTGATCTACGATCATTTTGACTGACTCAGTATCTGGTCTGAGCATTTTACAAAATCTGCCAAACTGCTAATAACTGTAGAGATCCAACTAATTCAACTCTGAGCTTGTCAACAACAGAAAAAAAAAAACCAAAACTCAACAACTGACAAATTTCCATACACGTTTTATGTATGCAGTTAGTGATATAGCAATATGAGGTCCATGAAACGATGCATTGATTTAGGTAGATGTATCACAATTTATCCGGCAACCACTGTTTGTTGTGTCCAATAACACGTAACATGTGGTGACTGCTTAAAGCAAAGTGATAAAGGGCTATTACTTGTCACGTGGCCCGTCTCAATCGATTCATTCATCAAAAGCTTTTGACTACATTGTAGATATATTCAATTGCATATTCTTTACATTATTTATTTCAATCGAAAATAAAGGTAACGAAAAAGTAATTCACTTCTAACAGCTTCAGCAGAAAAATTATGTTTCAACCATGGTGGAAATAATGCTATAATAATTTTTTCTTAAACAAAATACTGCAAATTAAACCAGTACATTTTTCAAATGTTACTTCCAAGACTTATATTTTTAACTTTTAAAAGCTGAAGCAAATTAAGTTTTTGATATAAAAGAGCCCATGACAGAGTGCCATTTTCCTCCAAGTGCACTGCTGCATAAACATGCTTAAAAAAGAATCGGGAAAATTAAGACTTACACTGTAAACAAAGAAGCATACATGTAGATTGATACAGTGGTGCGAAATAAGGTATTTTAACCCATATCCAGCAGTATAATCTCATACCCGTAACCAGCTAACTCGGGTCTTGGAGGCCCATACAATGCAATTGTATTTTTCATATGTATGTAATGTTATTTGTGCATAGACCATGCTGTGAAATGCTCAACATTCCTGTAAAAATCTACATTTATATTTATTATAATAACGTCATAATCTTACAGTTACACAAACAAAAATAAAGATATTGGCCAAATCAACTAAACTGATAGTGGTGTTATAATTATTAATAACTTAACAGATGTACAATGCATAACATTCTGAGAATGATTATAAATTGATTTTCTACAAATAAACAAAGTGCTCGTCAGACCTCAGTAAATTCAAATTTATATAACCTGACATGGCTATTTATGCCAAAACAATTGCATAAACAATTTTCAAAAACTCAACATTTTGTAAATTTTATACGAACAGTAAATTAGCTACATAAAATAACCATTTGAGACATTTGTGAATGCATGCAGTAAGATCGTATCATACTAAAATGATTTTCCTGGAGAAATAATTCAGAAGGGATATGTGAAAATATGTTTTTGTAAAATATATAAATTTTAAAGTACACAATAAGGGAAATGTCTTAATACAGCAGATATACAGGTTTAAAACATCATGCTACTGTAATCCATTACACCCATAAAAATATCCACACACCAGTGACTGCCATTTGTAAAATCTTCAGGAGCTAAAAACGCCCCCCTGAATTTTCTTTTGTGTGTCATTGCTCTCCTCAGAAATTAGCACACCTTAATTGTTATCATGTAAATGTCACCAAACTGATAATATTCAACAATAAAATTAAAATATCTGTTCATGTTTCACTGTCATTTATAATTATACTAACCATCCGTACTTTTCATTTTAGTCCTATTAACATGTTTACCACTAATAATTATTAAACAAATATTCATTTAATCACTGTCATTTTGAAGTTTTAACTGCTCATTAATAATTAATTACCAACCATTCTCACTGATTAACTTTACAACTATCACTATATAACCACCACTGTCAAACAGTTAATTATTAATCACTTTTCTTTTAAGTTTTCACTGACATTAGGCATACATGAAAGTGTATACGACAAATTCGGCAAATGCTAATTTCCACCCCGATAACAGTGTTAACACGCAAACATTTTGAAAGTAAAACTTTAAAAACCGACAATTAAATACACAAGTATAACAGGGAGTTACTAATAAGTAAACAAGTAAATAAACAGCAATATCCTTTTATTTTGACATTGGTTACAATTAATTTGCGAGATTGCTACAAAAGCAACACACATCACCTGCCAGTTCTGCAAATTTGTGATAATTTGTAACACCATGCCTGATTACAAATAGAAATAGGCTGAAGTGTTCCGAATGATCGGAATATTCCGATAGACAGTATGACTTCTGCTTACATACATCCAATGAGAACAGTTGATACATGTTATATTAAGGAAGACACCACTGTTTTCTTTTTCTGAACAAAAGCTTTTGGTTTCAGTTTTAATTTCTCAAAAATTATTTAATTTAACAGTATAAAATTTTTACCTTGCAAATTTGTTATCACGCCCACACCTATATAGAGTAAGTCAAATGGCAGTCACTGCACACACTACATGTACACACACGTATACATCCAGCTACTATGCACATGTAATCAGCGACTCCATTTTGTTTGCAATTAGATCATCAACAGACAGATACAGGTAAAGGTAGTACACCAAAAAGGCTATCTAAACAGAGATGATAGTTTGTCAGTAAAGACAAATTTTTTTAAATACCACAATTCAAATTTTAAACAAACATGTACATATTCCCAAATTCCAAAGATGTTTGTGCCAATTTTTAAACATGCAGATAAGCTAGCTTCCAAATTCCAATAATGTCCAAATGGAAAAAAAATAAAGTATTAACAAAAATACCTGATAACAACCTTAGGAATGTCTTCAGACCTTTGAAATAAATATTTTTAATATATAAAAAAATAAACTAAAATAATAACAAAAAACAGTACTTTTAAGTCTTTAAATGTACCTGTTAATGTACAAACATGTAAGTAAGATGCTGTATGCATACAATGATACATGTATGTTAATCTATTTCCATGCATAGAATAAATAGAATTTTAAAGCTTCAAAATACATACAATGTCATGCACTTTGCTTTACCAATAATGAATTTAAGATACCAGTAGTAGTACAATATTCTCTTTTTTAGGGTTTACATCTCTGGTGCAAAACATTCACATTCTTGATTGGAACAAGAATTCCACAAACTAAATGTCTTGCTAACCTGTCCATAAAATGTTTCAATGCACAGTGATGAACATCCATACATATTACATTGTAGATGCAACTATAAACCAAGTTTCATGACCCAGGAGTTTGTGAGAAACTGATCTAAATGTGAAACTAATGATAAATTTTAATGCAAAAGGGGTCGCCACCATAGGAAAATTAATAGCTATACTCGCTTTTTTTTAGGTGAAACAAAGAAATTGGTAACACAATAAATAAATACATAATTAGGTACTTTCCACAAATAGTTTTAATATACATGCTATTGCGCTGTCAATCATAATGTGACAATAAGAAGGGTGTGTGCATTCAACAGAGCCGAGTATAGGTCTGCTAAGTACTCGTGACAGTGAGATACATATATACATGTAGTACAGATACTGAGCATCAGCTAATTCCCTTTTTCAGGATCACTCCGATTGCATGAAATAATGCTCTATCCACCTGTACATGTGTTTGTTATTTAGGCTTTAAACTCAGGGTTTCTGCCAGAGGGCAAAATGGGTATGGCATCATACCCAAATGTTTTTGCAGATTTTATTTTTTTAAGTTAACCTTTTGACAAAATTAATGACTCTTTATCATTACTGTATGATTTTCTTAACCCTAACCCTAAACCCTGAAGCTACATGCAAAAACATTAATAGCAATGTGGCAAATTTGATCAGAAAATATGTAGCTAAATTCAAGTTACATTTAGCTAAACAGAATTATTTTTTTAAATATCTATATACATACAAATAACACGGTTTTTGAATTATGTTTATGGAGAATTGGTAAAGAAAAACATGTATATTCACTAAATTCAATTTTAAATACAAATACATGTAGCATTTGGCAAACGACAACTTAAACCCTGCTATTAATAATCAAGTGTAAAACTGAAAGTTGATCTTTTAGTGCAAACCATTGTAATTATTTTTGACGATTTACAAAATTCCTGATTCTCAGCACTTGGTTACTTCAAAGGTAAAAGTATATACACTTATTTGTATGTAAAAGAAACAGACAACAATTTAAACATTTAACATGGAGTTATTTTTTAGATAACAACACTAGTCTGCCTTGCACAGAACCAAAAATCAAGAGTGAAGAAATTCAATGTAGCCATAACAACTCATCCCAAAATAGATTCTGTAATACATGTAAGATGCCAAGATGGTCCACTCAGCCCTGATCAATGCTGGTGGAGTATTGATCACGACCAACTTCATTCACAGATCTTGAACCACTGCAGTGACTGTCTGATTCCAGGTCGTACCCTGTAGCTTCACTCGCCTTGCAAATTACAATACTATTTTTGTTTAATTTTATCAGCTATAGCATACTATATGTACAACATATGTCACTGCCAATGTTCTCATCACCCCATTGTTCACTAGCAGTGCATTTGTTAATCTGAACATCAAGTAACAAATTTTTTTTAAAGTTAAAAATTTGTTTTGACGACACCACTAGAGTATATTGATTTATTAATCATCGGCTATTGGATGTCAAATATTTGGTAATTCTGACTCGTAGTTATCAGAAGAAATCTGCTACATTTTCCCATTAGTAGCAAGGGATCTTTCATATGCATCATCCCACAGACAAGATAACATATACCACGACCTTTGATATACCAGCTGTGGGGCATTGGCTAGAATGAGAAATAGTCCAATGGGCCTCTGATGGCGATCGATCCCAGACTAACTGTGCATCAAGCAAGCGCTTTACCACTGGGCTACGTCTCACATCTACAACTTTTTTGTCATCAATAACTGTTTAATATAAGAAGCTTGAGTGTACTCTATCCCTATTCTGTCGATACAACAAAATGTAATAAAATAACTGAACTTTATTTAAACCATACTAATCCAGGACTCACACTGGAAATAATTTTGGTTTAGCCAATTTTCACATATGATACAAGTACACATATGTAGTGTTTCCTTGAAAATCATTCAAATTGACTAATGAAAAGAAAATTTAATTCGCTAAATACTAAATTCTGTAGCACTTAGTATAAAAATTAGTAATAGGCTAATCTGGCAGTGGACTGGCTGAGCCCTGCAATCAGATTAGTGGTGGTAAAAAGGATATGAAAAGAAATAATATGTAACTGATTTTGTATTTAAAACTGCTATGGTGTATTCTAGTAGGCAATATTATCACCCCAAAACTGAATGTATGTAGTTACGGTTATTGTGTTTTACAGCAACCTCACAAATGCAACAGCAATAATAACAGAAAATTGGGTGGTGCGTCTTCACTGGAGTTTAGTTTATGAGAACAAGGCTGAGTGTTCTTAGTCTTAGTGTTATAAACTATCAGTTTCAAAGTTTCAGATGACTACAAACCCGCCTTGGTGGCACAGTGGTTAAGCCATTGGACTACAGGCTGGTAGGTACAGGGTTCGCAGCCCGATACCGTCACCAACCCAGAGTGAGTTCTTAATGGCTCAATGGGTAGGTGTAAGGCCACTACACCATCTTCTCTCTCACTAACCACTAACAAACTAACCGACTGTCCTGAACAGACAGCCCATATAGCTGAGGTGTGTGCCCAGGACAGCGTGCTTGAACCTTAATTGGATATAAGCACAAAAATAAGTTGAAATGAATGAAATGATGACTAAAACACTAAAAGATCATTCAGTAATGTGTCCAAAAATATACATAGTTTCTTAAATCAAACTTTAGTTTATTATTTTGGCATTCACCAATTAAAACATTAAACTTATATTTTCCGATTACTACTAATACTAATACCAGAAGAAGAAACAACCAGACACCCCTACCCGAAATATAGAGTGAATATTTAGTTTTTTAATTTAATTTTTTTTAATAATAAAAATTTAAATAACAAACGGAAACTGTGTATTATACATGCTAAGCAATAATTCTTTTGCTCAAAACTAACACCTTCATATCTAGACTCAATAACAATTATTTAAACAATAGAATACATGAACATTTCTTCCTTCACAATGCAGTGGCAATTCACCACCCCACATGATAGTACAACATAAATGATACACTCTGAAATATTCAATTAATGTATTATTGTATTTTGTACCGTATAAAAGTTTTGATAATAGATATACGCCGACGGAGTAACTATTTATATGTATAATATATAGAGAGCTAACTTTAAGCACTTCCCCATTATCGCTTGGTGAAAATAAAAATGAGCTTAAAATATATGCATCAATTGCTATCCGACTTTTGAGTCTCTAAATACATGTACCATCCTGGGAAGATGAGTTGGCCAGTAGTGAAAAACAAAACAAAAAAACATTGACGGAAACCTGTCGGCCATTACAGGCTCTACAAATGTGATATGAAGTCACAGCATGTTCTATAGGTAACTAATCAATAAAATAATTCTTCAACAGAAGTAACAGTCTATAAATAATGACATCTGTGAAATTTTCATGTGTGATGCCCAATGAAATATTATTAATCTTCTAATACACCCTTTAAAAAAAGAGAATTATTATTCAAAAATAGTGTTATTAAAAAACCCAATTAATTACTTTAAGAAAGAGGCCCATGGGGCATGAATCACTCACCTGGCATTAAACTAACTACATGCATATCTCTTAAAAGTGAACCATAGTAATACTAATTTATGACCATTATTTTGACGTTAACTAGAGCTGGGCGGTATTAAAATTTAAGGTTCGGTATCAGTATTTTGGGGGTGATTTACCTTGGTATCGGTACAGTATTCAGTATTGATAAAATACTAATATCCAGCCATATTTTCGGCTTTAAATGCATGCCCGAGTCTCACCCGCTAATTTCATCTAAATAAAATTAAATTCCATACACAAGGTCCTAATCTCTCTCTTTCAGCTATTTTGTGTTAGTCAGATATATTATTAGTGCTTTACTAAATGGCAGGGAACATTTTTCAATACCGAAATTTCTGTATTTTGAGATTTACTCCGTACGGTAAATCGGTATTGACATGATACTGATACCAAACAGTATATGTGGTATACCACCTAGCTCTACCGTTAACATAGCAAATGAACAAATTCAATGTATGAATGTGACCCGAAACAATAAATAATCTAATTTTATCAACACTTGTGAATTCTAGTTTCACCCGTGACATAATTAGGGAATAAATGAAGATGTAAACTGGTCATTTGTACCTGCTTTGGTTGAAAACAAGTTGAAAATCTCTCAACCAATCAGAGGCTATGATAGCCATATTAAATTTCAAGTCAGGGCCATGACTAAATCGTTTGTATCATTGATTCAAGTTTGGTTGAAATCTGCACATTGAAACATGACAAGCATATTAAATTTTGAGTTGACTCAAAATAATAACACTTGCAGGGACATGAGAGGATCTGATTAAACTTGAGAAGAAGTCGAAAATATCTCAGACAATCAGACATGGGTGGCCATCTTGGAATTTGAATCAGCCCAAGAAGTAAAAAATGTCTTGATCAGTGTGGCCATATTGAATTTCAAAGTGGCCCGAAAAATAACAACACTGGGTGTACGTATGTTTGGTTACAACCTGCCTGTTGGAACTTAAGAAGTCGAAAATGTCTTGGCCAATCAGAGGCCAGGAAGACCATCTTGAATTTCTAATCAACCCGAAAAATAACAACCACTTTGTCAGAGCTATGAGAGGATCAATTGGAACAAATTTGATTGAAACCTGCCTGGTGGAAATTCAGAAGTAGAAAATTTCTTACTCATCAGAATTTGTCTCCCACAGCAATTTTAACAGGAATAAAGACAAAATGACACAGATTTGTTTGTTGATAAGACATTTTTAACAGGAATAAAGGCAAAATGACACAGATTTGTTTGTTGATAAGACATTTTTATTATATGCAATTCAACAAAATTATTCCATGTTAATGTTCCCATGTGTGCAGATTTGTTAAAAACAAAACTGTTTTATGAGGTAGCCAGATACTTCAAGTGTTATGGCTGGTCGGCTGGATGTACTTCTATCCGACAGACTATAATACATGTTGGAACTGAAACAAACGGTGGCTGGCATAAAGGTTACAGGGAACAATAGTTCAAAATTTTAGGTAACCAGAAATCGGTTCACGTGAGTTTTACTTAGGTAACTGATTGTTCGGTTACATGAATATAGTTCTCGTAACAGATTAGTTAGGCCTACCTAATCCTAAAACACTTGAACTATGGTTCTGTGTTACATTGGTGATTCAAATATATTTCAAACAAACTAATTTTCACTTTCATGACTGATATATGGTACTTTTAATTTTAGAATGTAGTTGTTCACCACGTAACCAATTGGCGGTTCTCATGATTTTAAAGTTGCATAACCGACACGTGAACAGAACAACGGTTCTCGTGAAATATTGTGCCCTGGGTTACAAATCTGGGAAATCCTGTATTGGCGAGTGACAGAGCTAGCCCTGCTGTACCGAAACTGACAAGTTAGCGACAGTATGCATATTTGAGTGATTATCAACCAGTCTATTCTGTGTACATGTATTGTAATGTAATATATGATTCAACTGACAAAATATTTTACTTCATTCAGTCTACCAATGATTACAACCATGCCAGTTTATGTGGTAATCTAATATTGGCATTCTTCAGATGCTCCCGTAAACATTTGACAAGTATGACGATGGTCTTCTCCAAAACTCCCAGTGAACAGTGATGCAAATGAGACTTTGACAAGTACAGCATTAAATAAATGTTGCTTATTTAGGTTTGTTTAATATTACACTTAAAACGTGACATTTAATTATATGTTAAAGTGGAAAATAGCCATTGTCAACGTCCCTAACTGCTTTAGGCATTAAATTCCATTCGGTTTGTTTTCTTGTGCATGGTTTGTGCAATCAATATCTGACAGGGTTAAAAATTTGCTAAGGGCTACTAAGAAGTTTGCAAAGGTAGTCCATTGGGCGACCGTTGATTTTAGGGTTTGGCGAGTATGGTACAGGTTAAAAAAGAAACGCTATTCATGGATGTGGTAAAAAGGAATCATATTTAATTAGCTTACATTATTCTGGGACAAAAATCTAAATCTATCGTGTAATTTTAACTTACATTAACATGAGCGTATACACGCATATAAAATAGCAATGACATTTTCCATTACTACAGGGCTTATTCCAAAGGTCAGTGAAGGTACTGTTTTAAGTTTAAGCGGTTTGCATGAAATAAGAACAGATCAGATCTAAAGTAACACCAAAACTTACATGATGACACAACTATCCAAATATTACTGTAATAAACAATAAATACATTTTTGTGCTTTTGATATAATAACTAAGTACATCGTATATTTTGGTAAAAAAAAAAAGAACCTTTTTTTTTGTCACAGATTTATTTTTCTTTCCAAATTTATTTTATTAGTAGCCTACTACTGTAGCATTTACAATAACCTAATTAAACGCATATGTGTGTGTGCTTCATCTGTAGGTCAGCCAGTCCCGAGGAAATCCGTTACTGGTGATTTTACACCATTGCATCACCACAAAATTTATTTCTTCCCTCTTGCATTGCCAAAGAGGACTGCCACCCCACACTAGTTTATATATAATAAAGCATGTGCAATTCTACCTTTATTCTCGTTGTACTGCCTTATTTTATTGTTTACTTCAAAGACAATGCAAGTCAAACTGCATGCCTTGGCTGTTCTAGCATTTTGTCTTCAACTCTGTATTACAAATGAGATTTAATATGTAATTTGTAAAGAAACATTTTTATTTATACTGGATTTCTTTTTTCAAAAAAGTGTTATTTGAGTTGTTATGGGTTTAAAACTCAAGAACATGTTTTTATATGAATTTAAACTTTATTTATTATGAAGTTACATGCCAATTCATCGGTTTACTATTGAAGCAAACGGACTATATACGATGAGCACATGGTTATTATTCAACAAAGGACATTCTACTTTTGATTTTGGCTGTGCGGTTAAATTTGAATGTGATAATTGGCGGGCTAGTTGAATTTGAGAAGGGCCAGTAAGATTTTTCTGTTGGCGACCATGGTTTTCATGTTAATTTTCAACCCTGATCTGATTGGGAACAGTTCAGTTCAGACAGATAAATATCTAAATACTAAACTTTACAAATCCCTCAAACTATTAATTTAGTTTTTGTTGTTTTTATTTAATTCCTTAAAATTACCAATATCAGGTCCACTTACTTCGTAGAAATTGAGTTAAAATGGACCAGGAGGAAGGTGAATTAACATTCTGTGCGTGTCACATGACCTCATATATGCCTGACAACAAGGTTAAATAAATCATTGAGTTTTATAATTTTCATTCCCTGTTGTTTGGAATTTTTATTATTATTATATTAGATCTGCAAAAGGTATCCTATACTATTGAGTAGTACTTAGACACCATCCATTCAGAATTATAAATCATTTTAAGTGCATAAACTGTTCTAATTAAGAATCAGTTCATTAGAAAATTTATATTTTACAAACTATTCACTTGTGGTTACATTGATCATGGGGAACAGGGTGAACTGACAACTCTTGACAGAGTTTTTCCTTTTTAAAAAATATTAAACTAAAGTCCGAACAAAATTGTTAACAACTACGACAAATTACTTTCCTACCTTTAATTATCGTTATATTTCCCCCAAATTTTGTCCACACACAAGTTGTGAAAAAAACATTACAGTGACACAGATTCCACATATGAGACTGTAACAATGTCGCCAGTATCGACTTTGCTGAGATAGCATAGGGCAAAATACATGCAGTTTTCTGCCATCTGCCATTTTGCTTTTTTATGGAATACTCTTCAAGAGGGTGAAAGCCTCCAAAGTATGTGACATAATCAATATAAAATCAATGATTTTTAGTGACATATTTAAACAAAGAAAAAATTATTTTAAAAATTAATATGTCATCATGTTTGCTTTTATATCATAACATGTTATGACGTTGCTAGATTAAGTCATATCCTTTCACCCTTCTTGGAGACATGGTTATCATCTAGTATGTGGAATCTGTATTATTGCAATGGTTTTACCTAGATTTCTGTCTGGACAAAATGTGGTTTAAAATCTAACGAAAAATAAAGATAGGCGAGCAGTTTATCGTAGATGTTAACATTTTGGTTCAGAGTGTCTACTGTCCATATTTCAGAAACATATTCCTTTCATGTATAGTGGCCTTTAAAATTTTAAATAATGAACTGTGGGCCGGACTTTGTTATCACAGAAGTGTGCAATGTAGTCCACTTGTAATGCATATAGTTGATGAAATTGTTGGCCCATTAATAGAACAAGTATGACTCAGTGATTTTCCGTTTTTAAAAAAAAGCTATTTTCAGTTTCATGTTTTTGTAAATTCCGTTTTATTTCCGTTTCAGACTACAATATGTAATTAACATTTGAACTAACACAAGTTGTGACAAATTAAAGGGTCCGAAAATTTACTGGTGTCGACATGTGTCGCTATTTGTCATTAAGTCAAAGTAAGCCTACATATGAGTAGCGAAAAATCACATCAGGAGCAAAGGCTACAATGTAATAACTACATAAAGTATGATTGTCCAACAATTAAGTGCACTGCTTTATTCAACAGGGCTTAGGGTTCACAAAATGTAAACATTTATTTTATCATCTCTTTGACAGTCTAACGTCGTCTGCAAATTGAAGTATGCTCATGACACAGCGGAAATAAAGTAACATTGCAACGTTCAACCAGCCGTTTTTTGCTTAACGTTTGCAAACATATTTTGATTGGTGGTTCCCAAAATGGTCATTCGGTTTAATGTGTAGCATAAAAATCTGTCTTCCGAGACAAGCGTTAGCGACAAACTACTGGCTAAGCTTACTCCTGGGAAAAAAAAACTGTCCCATCTGCGCAGGCGCAGCAGACTAAGTAGTAAACCAGCCCCAAGTTCAGCCAGCAAATGTTTCGCTAACGTTCGCGAAGTATTTGATTGGTTCCCAATGTGACCATTTGGTTTACCGTGAAGCACATAATCCAGTCTAGCATTTGCCAATAGTACTGCGCACGGATCAATCGTCAGTTTTACAGCGTGTGGCAATAGTAATAATAAATTAATGTTTTTTAACGGGAAAATCGTAATTCCGTTTCCAAATGTAAATTCTGTTTCACAATGGGAATTCCGTCCGTTTTCCGCGATCACGGAAAATCACTGGATCTACCAGTGAGTGTGCTCATGAATCAAAACAAAATATATTTTAAAAACAAAGGCAATGAGCAGTAATGGACGCTGTATTCGTGGGGAAACTCAGTTTTCCTGAAGAAATTAACCCATACATTCAGACAAGAACCAAGAAAATATGAACTGGAGACTGAGCAACTGTGATGAAAACAGACGTCAGAAATGGGGTAGTAAACGTCGCATGTTCCCTAAACAGAGGGAAGCAACTCACCCTGCACATTAAGAAAAGTACTGACTTAACCTGCGCTATGCACAATCTTTTTATGCACACTTTGGCTTTTAGAAACATATTCTTTTCATGTATTGTGGCTGCATGCTAACCTGGGGTCTAATTCACAAAGGTCTCTTAGGCTCTGCTAGACAACAAAACATCCTCTTTGCAAGTCTTTTAGCATTGCATTGCGAGATCGCAAAGTTGCGAGTTTAGTAAATTAGGCCCCTGCTTTGTAACATGGCTGCATCTGTGCAATAATTATGTTTAACTCCTATTATATGATTTGCTCAACCATCTCTATGTATTAAAAACAATAAAGAAAAGTAATTTTAAAAAACACAAAATAAAACCTTGCGGCTGGTCAATTATTATCTGATGTCCGTAGACAGATCAGGCATTCGACAGAGTATGACAAATATTTTGAAAAGTCACTAGCCACAGGGCTAGTGGGTTTGTGAAAACCACTAGCCCACCAAGATAAAGCACTAGCCCAAATTCCAGATCAATTATAACTGGATTTTTATATAATTTTGTAACATTACACATTTACGAGTATAACAGTAAAATAAAACAAACACTTAAATCATGTTGTAACTTTCAGTTTTTTGTCGTGTCGTACGTTTGGTCTTTTGTCAAGTGTGATCCATCGTCATTGTCCAGTTTTCAATTTTACCCTCCCACTGGGGAAAAATAATTGAGCAAACTCTTGGTTGGTATCTAAAGACACTATCAAAATAATTAAATTTAAATGAGGGTTCGACAGTGTGACACACGGTAATAGATGGTTCAGTGTATTTGGTAGTTGGTTATATATTTAGGGCCTTCTATTTATGTCTCCAGGAACGGTGATGCCAATTGCTCAAATACAGGGCATTCTCCAGTGTCAGACCGATATCAAAAGAATATAACGGCGACATCTAATCCGTTGTTAATTGATGAACAAAAAAGGTATTATCTTGTATCGGCAGCTGTGACGTATTATCCAAGCCGAGTCATTGCATATGCGGTTACAGTAAATTGTTTTCCTGATTGCCGATAACCACATGTCAGCGAAGTGTTAAATTAGAAAACAATAGGTAAATAAAACAAACACTGAAATTCAAAGCATGGCTGGGGTTTACTTGATTGAGATTAACCTGTCGTCGCGATTGGTGATTTACAAGTTCTTAGTCTAAAACATATGTGCGAGATTAACTAACACGTGAACGTGTCTAACCAATCAAAAGACACATGTCATTAGACTTATTTCCTGTGCCAGAAACTTGAAAGGGAAAGGTAAACAATGCATGCTGTAACTGTGACGATGTAGAGATAGTATGTTACTGCAGTTTGAAGACCTAGCTCAAGTGGATTATTATTATATACTGATTGCGTTGTTGATATTATTTGATGACAAACGTCACAATCAAATTTATTAAACGAAATTTCAGCTGAGAGAAAAAGAAAAAAGAAAGAAAGAAAACCCCCCCAAAAAAACCGCGACCGAGCGATAACGAGAGGAGGGGGGAAAACCACTAGCCCACAGGGCTAGTGGTTTTGCATTTCTCACTAGCCCGACCTTAAAAACCACTAGCCACGGGCGTGGGGCTAGCGGATTTGTCGAACTCTGCATTCGACATTGTCACGATAATCTAAATTTAGACAGGAACTGGCATGCTACATCAGCCACACTTATATTACGTAACGTATTGATATGGTTGGGAACCAGCTAAACCGCTAAGCTATATTTGTTCTGAAACTTCATAGTTAGATTTTTAGGGGTTGTTTCCTTTTTAAATTAATGTTAAAGCGACTGACAGCGAGAAAAAAAACCCACAAAAAACTTGCGGCTGATAATTGTATATAGACTGTGTATTCAACATTGTTGGGTTGATCTAAATTTAGACAAAGGGACTGGCATACTACATGAGCCACAGTGGTCTTAACACTTACGTTACGTCAAATGTATTGATAAGGTTGGGAACCAGTTGGCGTCGACAATGACGCACACATATTTTATTTAGGAGTATTTTATGTAAATATTGCGTCAAATACGCAGGATTCCTGCGTTATGTGAAACCTTGGCTCAACCGATTAAGTTAAATCCCTCCCCTTTCTTGTTTACTGAATCATGGCCCTTTGGCAAGTTTGGGTGGTGTTACACTTTTGTTTACTAAAAAAGATTTGTTTTAAGCCCACTTTGTACAATTTTTTTTATGTTAACTGATTGGAATATATTTTATTTCACATACAATAACTAAAAAATGCAGAATATTATTTGGCAAGAGCTCCACCCGTTCCCCCCATCATTTATAATAGTTTAGGGTTAGGGTTAGGGTTAGGGTTAGGGGGCCCCATGCCCCACTTTTCTATATATACCCCATCAAAAAATCCCTCTTTAGATCGATAACTAATGGGGGGAACGGGCGGTACACTTTCCTATTATTTCTGTAAGTATCGTATTCATTGTTCTGTCGTTAGCCAAACAGAGTTTGCGACAAATATTTTGTGTGCCTACTTGTTTTTCTTTGATTTGTGCAGTCTGTTGGGTGTTTTTTGTTAATTCAACAAAAGTATTCTGATGTCAAGCATCACGCTTGTGCATATTTGTTTAAAAACAAGCCATATGTAATAGATATGTTCATGGGATAGCCTGGTTAACGTTTTTTCGCAATAATATTGCCAATAATAATATATTCCAACATTTCCTTTTATTATAATTAGACGCGTATCTTATTAATTGCAAAATAATATATGCCATCATATAATAACTAATTTATATTAACATATAAGAAACATCCGATACTTTACGAATCATATTACACCACCATAAAATTAGTCTTTCGTAAAACGGAAACGATTTTTTCTCCAAAATCGGCTGCAGAGCTAGAAAGAAAACATGCACAGCGCATAAATAACAGTTTATTATTTGTGCAAAGTATATTTAATAATTCCCATGTTTGTACAAGTTGATAACTTACATCTTGGATTACTCGTGAATGCTTTTTCTCAAACAATATTTAACTTTCAATCTATCGCCAAAACCCCCGGCAGCAGCAGAATATGGAAACAAATATGGCGACCGAATACAGTCTGACATCATCATCCGGGCACTACTTATTAAAGTAATCATTATCATGTGAGCAGGATAATTCATGAGAATAACGTGTGTCCGTAGCCTAGTCATGTTTAAAAATATATGCTCATGACAAATTTAACAAAATTATGATACGTGTAATAAATACATGTATTAGACAATAAAATAAATTACAACAAAAACATGATATGCATGGATGGTATTGGTAGGCTAGTTATCCGGCCTGTTGTGTTGATAGAAATACATAGGCTAAAAACTTATTATTTTTCTCCTTATACTTGTTAAACTTCTTTATTTAACAAAAAAACAAACAAAACAAAATCTCTTTTGTTACTTTCTTTTATTTTTTTTTGTTGTGTATTTTGGGAAGGTTTGTTGGGGGTTTATTTATTTATTTTCTTGGATTGGGTGTGTGTGTCTTCGATAGTCCTTATTTTTGTAGGATGCAAAGCTGCATTATTTAAAGTTTGTTTTGTTTAACGATACCACCAGAGAACAATGTGGGATTTGTTTTTTTAATCATCGGCTATTAGATGTCAAACATTTGGTAGCTTTGACAAAGAGTCTTAGAGAGGAAACCCGCCACACTTTTCCATTAGTAGCAAGGGATTTGCACCATCTCATGTAGACATGATAGCTCATACCACGGCCTTTGATATACCAGTCTGCATGAATTTTTTAAATTATTATTATTATTTTAAATAGCTGTTTTCTGCGTACCGTACATATATAAAAATAATCTGAAAATCAAATCCTGTCCTATGTAGAACATTCAAGTTGTTTTTAGTATGTCACTTGAGGTTGGAATTAAAACTTTGTTTTGTATAACGTACAAACATACATACAAACCACATACATACAGACAAACAGGATAGCACATACCACGATCTTTGATATACCAGTCGTGGGGTATTGGTTGCGGGATGGGGGAAAACAAAGAATGGGTCCACCGAGCGGATTCGATCCTTCGACCCATTATGCAGGCACATGAAACGTGATGTAGCCTACCGTAGATTAAAACTCGGTGGTGTTTGACTCCGTGTAGGGGCTCCCCGTGGCTCATACAGAACACTGACTATGCTAATGTTAACAAGTTGAATCTGAACAATAAAAACTGTATTCCATTATCAAGACATAGTTGGACAAAATCTCAAATTTGGGAAGAAAAAACACTACCGACCCTGGTGGGGACGCTTGTGTTCCCTTGCACGTGCCAGCGAGGGCGAACCCCTCCCCCACCCCCAACCCAAACCCCTTTCCTGTTCTAGACGGAAGAGCCGGCGGAAGTAGACACATGTGCCCATGACAGGAGTGTGCTACAAAAGCTTGCTCTAAATGTGCACGTAAAACCCTTTGACCTGACCTACCTGTTTCATCCCTCAGTCGCAGTCACGTGACCCCACACGGTTCAGGTCAAGTCAGGTCAGGTCAGGTCAAGTAATAGGGCACATTCAGAGCAAGCTGTTGTAGCGCACGCCTGTCATGGACGCATGTGTCGACTTCCACCGACTCTTCCGGTAGCTCATACTGGAACCTTGCCTATTGTCAAGTCAGGTCAGAGTAGGGCACATTCAGAGCAAGCTGTTGTAGCGCACGCCTGTCCTGGGCATTGATGCCTGCCCGTGCTCCTCCGTCCAGGACAGGAAAGGGGTGGGGTGAGTTGGGGGGGGGGGGGGGCGCCTGCACTTGTACGTGCAAGGGAGAACCAGCAGTCCGACCGGGGCCGGTAACAGGCGGAGGGTGGTTAGGTGCTATGGAATTTGGAATGTCCCATAGGATTATAGCCAGATAGAAATGGTGCGCATTTCTGTGAATGAAGGTCCGTCAAAAAGTAAAAAAAAGAAAAAAAAAAGGAGCTACATATAGTTTTGGAATTAATGTGCCGAGAGTAGCTCGTTAAGGGGACCTAGTAGGTGCTGAGGTGTCTTCCTAGGTTGTCCACAGGGGCCCTTAAAAGGGTCTGAACCTGTTCAGATCGTGGCATGACAACCCAGGGTCACTCGTAGCAATATGGTTCAGAAGAGGATTACTTTTATGACTGTAACACCTTGTTGTCCAATACACAGTAGTCTGTCGAGGCTGTTATTTCCATTGTGTGATAAATATCAGGCTCAAAATGAACTTTGAAGCAAGCTTGGCATTTCTTAATTGTAGTTAGACGTTTACAATACCCTTGCAAATTACAATTTATTGCCATCACCAATTAAACAATTTTATAAATGAAGCAATGCAATCAATCAATCAAATCATTTATTTATATATGGATCATATAAAAAAAAATGACATGGTATACATTGGACAACATAATAAGAATATAAAATGGTTAAATCAGATACATAGTAATAGTAATGATGACAATGATTATATACATGTAATAGTTATACGATATGTACACGTATATGTATGTAATGTGTATACGTGTTAATTCAAGTTGTTGTAGCAGAGGGTCTGGTAAGTTAATTTTGCCTATGCAGTTGACAACTTGGGTATAGTAGAGATGGACAAATAAAGACTTCATAGGCGTACGGGCTCCCATTTTTTAAGGGTGAAGGCTGATTTATGCTCAAAATTAACGAAAATGTCCGAATCTGGATAACAACATTTATTCATATATAGCATTAGGCCCTACTGCCGAACAACTATAGGGACTAAGTGTTGCAAACGAATCATTTCGTATTTTGACATGGATTACAACTAATATTGTGTGTATTATGATGGAAATACATGGAGAATTAGAAAGGAAGACGTGTAACGACACTACATAAATTTTAGAATGTCGATGTTATTTACTTTGTATATATCTGTACATATATAGCTCCTTTAATTTTGTTTAAAACTTAAGCGGCGTAATTAATTTTAAAAGTAAATTTATCACAAGGCAACATGGCAGTGGAATTAAGACTTATGCAGTTGATTTTATTATTTAGGATATTTTTGTGTGTACTTGTATATTACAAAATTAATCCAAATTCGATTAAAAATGGGTTAGTTTGTTGTTGTTTTTAGCCTAAATGTGAACAAGACCTGTGGAAATAGGCAGTTCCAACAAGCTAATGTCAAAACGAATGTATCAGTCACGATTGAATTTTGAAAATGTTATGTTTTGCACCATATTATGTTGAAAATATGTTTGTTTCTAGTAATTCTGATGTGTCTAATACAACGAACTGTATTTTTTTCATATTTTTAAAAACGCACGTACCTATGTGAAGTAATGGTTATAGATTCGAGCTCTAGTCTATTTTTAAGGGACATTCTCCGTTTCAACATAGCAGACTCTTGTTTTAGTCTATTATAACTTCATCCAAATGTGTTACAGCTTATTAAATTAACCAAACTTAGTGTCCATTTCCACGTGTTAAAACTAGGGTCTGCCACTTTAAGTAGCTTGTCAATGACGTACTTTTTTTGCATTTCATTTCGTATCTTGCAGCGTTTTAAAAGTACGTTTTGTATCAAAGTAAACATTTATCCATCAATGACAACAAAGTAAACTGGTTTCCCGCAAAAGTTCAATGTTCCGTGTTGCACATACTCCCACTATACAAACCGGATCCAGTGTTTGTAATTTGGTCTCCATTTTGTAAACCCCTTGATGTCTCTAGTAGGCCTACCTGTCAGAAGCATTTAATAGATAATATATATTCAGAATTGGTTAAATATCCCAAAGCTCTGAATTCTACCATAGCTCCGTCTTGTCCAAATCATTCCTAGAACTTAAGAGGGTGTGACGAAGACACGTCTCTTTTAATTATTGATGGGTGAAAACACGTATCGACCACAAGTTTGTTTTCCACATGCAGGACCCGTGCTTTTAAAACTTAAAGTCCAGACTTTAACATGTTATTTGAATGGCGTTGCCACGACGTTAAAGTCTGGACTTTATTAAAGTCTAGACTTTAAGGTTTATAAACACGGGGCGTGGACTCACACTAAACGTCGGCAATTCAATTTGCGTTCTTACGATATGAATTGCCATAGGTCAAAGGCTTTTTTAAATTTGTAATTAATTTGTAATTAATTTATTTTTACTGGCCTCCGGTTATTTTGGCCAGATAGAACACCACATGGCGTTTATCCAGGTTTGTCCTGTGATTAATTATTCAATGTGCTCTAATGGTGTCGTTAAACAAAACACACATTTAACTGTATCCAGGTTTGATATCAATGATAATATACCGTACTGTAATTACGAACAGATAATATGTATATTTACTTGGACGCGCGCGTACACAACGTAACACAAGAAAAATAGCTTTATAGTAATCATATGCATACACAGTAAACAATCAATAACCCAATCTAAAACGGGGGAGGGGTAGGGAGAGAGAGAGAGAGAGAGAGAGAGAGAGAGAGAGAGAGAGAGAGAGAGAGAGAGAGAGAGAGAGATATTGAGAGAGAGAGAGAGAGATATTGAGAGAGAGAGAGATATTGAGAGAGAGAGAGAGAGAGAGAGAGAGCGAGCATAAGCGTATGAGACTGGGGCAGGGGATCCGACACATCCACCCCGGACAGTGTTGGTTAAAGAGGAAAACTGCTACATTTGTTTCATTAGTAGCAAGGGATCTTTTATATACACTACCCCACAGACAGGATAGCAAATACAACGGTCATGGTGTAATGGCTGGAAGGAGAAATAGCCCAATGGGCCCACCGACAGGATCGATCATAAATTCACTATGCATCAAGCAAGTGCTTTACAACTGGGCTACGTCCTGCACACCCCCCACACACCCCACCCCACCTCCCAGTGTTGGAGCAAATTCTTACATTTTGTCAAAACAATTAAAACATTCGGGCAAAATGAGCTAGCCTGAAACCTTTTCACCACATAGTTCCATCATGATGTTCACAATATTAGTTGTATGACATTTGAAAATGCATAGTGATTCATTTGCAACCATATATAGCTGTTTGGCAGTTGAGTCAATATAACTGAATATTAACCAGATTCGAGCATTTTTGTTTAATTCGGGTAAAAGTCACACTGCCCCCTACTAAAATGGGAGCCTGTGCGCCTATGAGACAGACAGGGAGAAAAAAGAAAGAGAGAGAGAGAGAGAGAGAGAGAGAGAGAGAGAGAGAGAGAGAGAGAGAGAGAGAGAGAGAGAGACTTTTGCCAATCTGATTAAAATTAGCTCTACTGGTCTACCAGTAGATCTAACAGAATTGCATGGACTCCCATGTCCAGGTGACATTTCATATATAAATAACAATTTAAATATCAACCAATTACACTTTGCCTTTTATAGTGTTATTCAGGAGCAAACAAATTCTAAAAATACCGGCCGAGATTACTTATGCAATAGGCAAACTTGTTGGTCTATTTCAACATTGAAAAAACCAGGGGGAAAAGTGCAGTAATAAACTCTGTATTGTATACTAGTATAAAGCGATTTTATCGCTATACCATCATGGGTTTTTTTTTGTCTTGAAACAAATTTTATATAAAATTTTATACTGAAATTAGTTTCTGACATACTTCGTAATTCACCCGAATCATTTCGTATACCCTCGGCACAATCCCGAATGTTTTCCAATTCTTTTCAAATCACTGGCATGATTTTGCAAGTAAGGTTTTGATTGGTCGAATGAAAGGTCAACTGGACATGAGGTCCAACGGGCTGCTGTTAGATCCACATGTAATAATGGAGCTAATTTTAATTAGATTGGAGTTTTGCTTAACGACACCACCTAGAGCACAATGATAAATTAATCATCGGCTACTGGATGTCAAACATTTGGTAATTCTGACATGTAGTCATCAGAGGAAACCCATACATTTTTCCTAATTGCAGCAAGGGATCTTTTATATGCACTTTTCCACAGACAGGAAAGAACATACCACAATCTTTGACCACTTATGGTACACTGGTTGGATCGGGGGAAAATCCAATCAGTTGAATGGATCCACTGAGGTGGTTTGATCCTGTGACGTAAGCACCTCAAGCAAGCACTCAACCTACCGAGCTAAATCCCACACCAGAAATAGAGAGAGACAATGTAGTGGGCTCACACTTTCCCCGTCAAAAAATGTCACCAAGTGATAAATACTGAATTCAGGTACACTAAAGAGGCCAGTGATAATGACTGAATATAAAGTTGTGAGTTACTTTTCACTATGGGTATTGGTATTGTCAGTTACCTGTATATAGTTGGGGTTAATTAATAAAAAATTCATTGGTGGATCTAGTGGGCGTCACCGTTGTCCCTCCTTGTGTCTGCCTGTTTGAAGTTCTTTTTTTTAAAACAATTAATCATCCATAATATACTAAATAGCCATGAAAACATGTCTCTGTGTATCCTTATTTCAAGGTTTTCCAGTAAGCCCCCAAACACCTCTACAGATGTCTTTAATTTGGCAAACTCAAATTTCACCACACCATTACAAAACCCTGGGTCTGCAGCTGTTTTTATTACCTCACCACAGAATATACTACATAAATTATGGTTACATGAACACACAGATACATCTCGATACAAAATACATACACGAAGAAAGGAAGAAATCTTTATTTAATGACGCACTCAACACACAGTAATTAGTTATATGGCGTCAGACATATGGTTAAGGACCACACAGATTAAAGAGAAAACCTGCTACTGCCACACCATTGGCTTAGTTACTTTTTTTTATTAGCAGCAAGGGATCTTTTATATGCACCACCCAACAGACAGGATGGTACATACCACAGTCTTTGTTAAACAAATTGTGGAGCACCGGTTGGAATAATAAAGAGCCCATTTGGCCCACTGAGAGAGATTGACCCATGACTGACCATGCATCAGGCAAGAATTTTACCACTGGCCTACTTTTCACACCATACATGCATGAATATAAATACACTGAATAATGCTATCACTGTGGACAAGTCTCCTACATGACGTAAAAAATAAATAAATATTCTAAATCTGTACATTTAAATACAAAAAGTTAAAGTTTGTTTTGTTTAACGACACCACTAAAGCACATTGATATATTAATCATAGGCTATTGCATGTCAAACATTTAGTAATTTTGACATAGTCTTAGAGAGAAAACCATTTTTCCATTAGTAACAAGGGATCTTTTATATGCACCATCCCAAAGAAATACCAGTCATGGTGCACTGGCTGGAACGAGAAATAGCTCCATGAGCCCACAGACGGGGATCGAATCAAGACTGACATGCGCATCAGGCGAGTGCTTTACCACTGTGCTACATCCAGCCCCCATTTTAAATACATTCTAAATGCTTAACTACAATTGAATATGAACAACAGTTTTGAACTGTAACATACTTTGCATTCCATATTGTAGAATTTGTCAAACTATTATATTTTCTTAAAATGTAGTTGCTGTTACATGCATGTTGGAAACGTTCAAAATGTTTTCAAAGAAGATACAAAGACAAAATGAATAAAATCATACAAATGTCAAAATTTCAGATGTACATATATATATATAACATATATGTAGCTGTACAGACATATGCTAAAATTCCATTCCATTAAAAGTGTTGTAGTAAAGTCTTTTGAGCATTTTACACGTAAGCAAATACATTCTCGTTGTACATGTAACTCACAAATCCCAAAATTCACAAAGTCACACTGTGTAATTAAAATTCTATTCTAATTTTGCATATATGCCAAAACAAGCACCAGTCCATACATATGTACAGGTATTTACTAAAATAATAAAATAACACACTATGTAGGTTAGCAATATCTGGATTTTGTTAACACACTATACATTACAAAACACAGGTAAAGATTGTAAATAACAAAACCATTTTAATTAGATATTTCATGTGTCCAGCAATGAGCATCCAATTAATTTAATCCATATTCATGTCCAACAAATTTGCATTATACAGATTTGTTTGTGAGCTTCTCACTAACTTCCCACAACTTTTTAGCTACCGAGTCATCACAAGCAACTTTGGGCCATGGGTCTTCTTTGCAATTACCATAATATTTGCCAGTGGAGTTACTCAGCTCTTCTGCAATACTACAGTATACAACTGTTTGGCATCCTTCTGTTGGCGTTTTGATTCCAAACAACCAAGCCAATGGTGTCAAAACCAGTTTGATACCTACTGGCATCAGATGTCGACCCAAATTTGTTAGAACCATCCCGGGGTGCACACAATAAACATTAACCCCAGTGCCCTCAAGGTTTTTGCTTAAATGTCTGCAGAAGTGAGCATTAGCTAGTTTGCTGTCAGCATATGCTTTCTTTCTGTCATAGTGCTTTTCAGCAAAAAGATCACTGAAATTGATTGAACCATATTTCAGGAGAGATGAAGCCACAACAACAATCCTGCCATGAGACGATTTCAGCATGTCAAGTAACAAGTTAGTCAACAAGAAATGTCCCAGATGGTTCACTCCCATTTGCATTTCAAAGCCATCTTCGGTTTTGGAATATGGACACTGAAAAATTCCCGCATTGTTAATAAGAATGTCCAAGCGATCTTCCTCTCGTCTGAACTCTTCACAAAAAGCTCTGACAGAACGGAGTGATGCTAAGTCCAGACGTTTGACGACTAGTTCTCCGTTATTAGTAAGTTTCCGGATTTCAGACGCAGCCTCCGCTCCCCTGTCGACGTCTCTGCATGCCAAAATCACTCGAGCGTGTCGTTTCGCCAACTCCCGCGCTGCAGCCTTGCCAATGCCACAGTTAGCGCCAGTAATGATAACCGTTTTGCCAGTCAACATCACCTTACTTAAACACATCATCTTGTTGGAGTTGACAATTCTCCGAACAACTAGTAAAGTAACTGCAGCGGATGCTCCGGCGATCAGGATCCAAGTAGCCATAATGTGCGTTTTATGTATTTTCGACTTCTTTGTTTTGAGAACACTAGCTCTTCAGGTCAAGCCGGTGAATGGTGTAGTCACGTTTTACGTCGCTCCCATTATAGTGATAAATTGTTTACTTTTTCTAAACTATTAATTGGCTAATTAATTGGCCAATCAAGCCTGAAGCCGAATAAGTTATTGTGTGTAAGTTTGTGCCTTTGGGTGTGCCACTGATAATCAGCTTAAGAAACTTGATGGGATCTACTGTAGGGCTCTCAAAATTATAGTAGGAGGGACCGTATGTACCCCATATGAGAGTGTCTTGGCTGAATTGGGTGTGGTCCCGTTAGCTCTTAGGAGAATCAAGCAGGGGATCAGATATATGAGTAAAGTCAAAAATCTGGTCCCTGATTCTCCCATAAATAAAATTAAACCTATTCAAATAGCTTCTGTTAGAGATAAACACGTATCTATTATTTCATATTTGTATAAGTTTGCAGTTGATTTCGGGATTGCGGATCTGCCAATCAGTCGTGCCAATCTGAACTTTGAATTCCCTTGGCAGATCGGTACCCCCGAGGTCGGCTACCACATCCGCAAAGAAATTATACAAGTTAAAAATGATAATATTAAAAAAATTCTTTTTTCCGCTGTGGTTGGGGACTTGTACCCGGATGCTATACATGTGTATACAGATGGGTCCAAGGATCCAGCTACAGGCAGGACAGGAATGGCCTTTGTTATTTATAATAAAGACATTCAGGACAGACCCGTGGCTGTTAGGGCTAGACTCACGGATAACATCTCTGTCTATACTTCAGAATTAATGGCCATCCTCTGTGCGTTGTTGTGGATTGAAAATTACCATCGAAATCATAGCCCTGATAGATACGTGATTTTTTCGGACAGTCTTAGCTCCTTACAGGCAATATCAGGCTCTAATGGCGTCAGACCGGAAATAGTTAAACAAATTTATAAATTTTCAAATAAGTTAGTAGCCATTGGAGTAAAGGTCACCCTCGAATGGGTCCCAGCCCATGTGGGGATAGCCGGTAATGAGCTGGCTGATGAAAATGCCAAAAAGTCTCTCCAGGAGGTCAAGGTCGGGGTGACGACTAGTTACAACTACGCTGAGATATGTTCCCTGGCAGAGTCACACTTTGGTAAGTTGTGGCAGTTAAAATGGGATCACCATACCAGAGTGTGGCACTCCTATATTAAACCGAAGGTCACTACTCCTGGTCCAGTTTCATTTAATGTAAAAGCTACTAAAATTATTGCAAGATTAAGAATGGGTGTATCTTATGGTTTAAATGATACTAAATTTAAAGTCAGGAAATCCAATACACCCAACTGCTTGGTATGCAATAAAATTGATAATGTTAATCATTTTTTGATTGAGTGTACCAAGTATAAATTAATTAGACAGAAACTGGAAGACTTTTTCAAATCAAAAAATATTATCTTTAATTCCTATAATATTTTAAAACCTTTAGACAGTTATAAAGCAGTAATTGATAGACTTCTGGTGGCCTTCGTTTATCAGTCTAGGGCACATATTTAACAGGTATGTTGTGATTAAAATTTACTATTTTTCTGCTTTGTATTGCTGTTCCAACTAACCAGTGTTTTTGTTGCTAATTAATTTTTGGATCTTCTACGTAAGGTTAAGACGTATGTTGGGGCCGGGCGCGGCTGTTGTTTATGGTTTGTCCTCCTCAGTCGTGTCCGGACCCATATACTGGATCCTATACTTTTTTGTACAGTTGGCCCCATTTTTATTGGGGCTGCTGGCATTATTGTTGTAGCTCAAATTACGCTTGTTGGTGGTTATTTTTGCCTGTATTGACTGTTTGCGTCATCTTTGGCGTTAGTTGCTTTTGTTCTAGCACGTTTTCTCACCTCTGAGGGCTGTCTTTCGCCGTCCGCGGATTATAACGCTTCGCGCTCTATATCCGCTTTTAAAGAATTTTCTCTCGGCTTGTTTTAACAGTTTTAAATTTTATTTAATTATTTTTAAATGTTAGTTTGTATGGATGTGTGAATGTATGTTTATTTAGTTTAGTTTGGTCAGTTTCGGGTTTGTATAGGCTGGGGTCCATTATCTGGCAATAATGCACTCCATCCTTCGCCGGCTTGTCCTTAACAATTTTAGTTTTCGTTATTTAAAAATTTATAATGTGTTTGGCGTTTTTTAACTTTAATTGTTTACTGGCGTGCTCTTTTTAATGTGTTTTGTTTTATCCAATTTTTTAAAATTTACTTTGTTTAAAAAAACAAAAAAAAAACACACACATATATATATATATATATATATTGTTTTTTGGGGTTAACTGAGAGGCGCAATGGGTCTTCGCGTCGACTGGGTGCATTTCCTCTACCATGATTTGTTAAATTTTAATTTTGTCCTAAGTATTTAATCTACTAAAGTTATTTTTCTGTAGCCAGGGCTGGGTTAATTACAGTGTCTTCCATCACTTGGAGACCCCATCGCTGGTTTAGTAGGCCTATATTATTTGTTAGGGGAGTGGTGCTGGGTTCCGGCTGGCGCGACGGTTGGGCGGACGGGGGTGGTGGTTCGGGGTGGGTGGGGGGAGGGGGGTGCCACCAGAAATTAGGGGTTAGACGCTTAGGCGTAAGCGTTTTGGATTTAGGGAGAGATAGGATTGTCTGGGGCCTTCCTCCGTCCCTCGCTCTCCCTGACCCCCCCCCCCCCCCTTCGGCCACGCTGAAGCTACAAATGGACCCGGTACCTCCCCATAAAGGTAAATTACTGTTAGTATTATATTTTAATATCAACCTCCTGTTACAAACTTCAGTCAACAACTTCCAACTTCGTTTTAGATAGGACTTAGAGTTTGTTGTATTATTTTAATTTAGAACGCCCATTTAAAATGGTGACAAATTTATTAGTCTAGGATAATTTTGGATATAATAATAGTTTTTAAATAAATGTTTGGACTACAACTTCAAATTTTTTTATTTTTTTTTTAAATATAGTTAAATTTGTCCCTTTATATATTTTTTATTTTTGAGTAAAATTCTAAATTATCCCGTTAAATTTTTTGTCCCGGAGTAGACCTCTGTCTATCCAGAACTCAACCCCGGGACAGACATGCTTGAAACCTTCGTGGCATGTGAATAAATAAAATGAATGAACGAAAGCTCTTCCAACGGGTCGTATTTAGGCTATCTAAACACCGATATTTAGATAGCTGCAAATAATTGCGAGAACAGTCGTTTCGTTAGCGCTTCGCTCGCACGCTTCTAGTTTTGCATAACCCATTTTACGTTGAGAATTAAATTTTTGACATCATTTATATGGCCAATGACGGGTTGGTAAAACAAAATAGGTCGGGCTAACCTCGATTTGTTTTCGCAAATAAATTAGATGATATATGTGTTCACACCCTGTCGTCTATCCCGAGTACTCTGCGTTCGAGAGCTAGACGGACATTTGGGCAGAGCGATTTAAATGACCAAAGTCCGTCTAGCTCTCGAACGCAGGTCACAGCGGATGGCCTAATGCGCGGATGTAGGTGCGTTTCGATAAACATTTGGTGTACATATGATCTAGGACTAATTTCATTAATTAATGAAGAAAATCATTTACGCATCAAATGCAGAGTATCATTACCTTTACGTGTATATTAAAATCGTTTCAAGGAATGCCCTTTGGAACTGGTGTATATCTACGTGTATGCAGTGGGGGGGGGGGGGGGGAGGAAGGGCCTGTGTCCCACCCCACTTATGAACGAAAATGTACGGGTTTTTTGTTGTTGTCCTGTTCTATATAAATAAAGATTAAAATCTGGCTGGTGCCCCACACTACAGACTGCCCTTCCTGGTCCGATGTCGTTCACACGGGTCTGTTTAACATACCGATATCTCGATGTGACGCACGTTGGTTGAAGGGCCAGCCCTACTCTGATCGTCACAAAGTAGACACTGAACTTGCAGGTTTCCATTGTTGAACATAAAACGTTAAAGTTTGGTTGTTTAACGACACCACTAGAGCACATTGATTTATTAACATCGGCTGTTGGATGTTAACCATTTGGTAATTATGACGTACGTAGTCTTAGGAACCCGCCTAATTTTTTTCCCAGGTTTATTTTATATGCACCATCCCACAGACAGGATAGCACATACTACGGCCTTTGATATACCAGTCGTGGTGCACTGGCTAGAACGAGAAACAGCCGAATGGATCCACCAACGGCATCGATCCTAGACCTACCATGCATCAGGCGAACGTTTTACCACTGGGCTACGTCCCGCACTTGTTGAATATAAAAGCGCGGACGGATTTCGGCTCCCGATAAGCTCGGCCTAATTTTTTTCTTGGTTCATCATTCATAGGAAGTTCAACTCAAAGGTTCTTTGTTTTTAAATCTGTAAATATATACTGACGAATATACATATGCATTCAAACGTCTCTCTTCCTCAATGAGTGACAAGCTTACATACGTAACACGTATTCCACCCTATCGTATTCTACAGGTTATATATTTAGTGGCTAGTTCATCAAATGCTTTGGAAATCTGCATACTAATCATACTGTTGCTATCCGATCAATGATATGTAATCAGATTTACTATATAGCACACCCTCTGGGTCTACCTAAAACCTGACAGTTTCCAACGAAGCAGTTACTTTTGCATTCATTGGTCGGGTCACCTCGGAATGGTTAGGCTGTTTCCGGTAGGTGGAGCAAAAACGTTGGGCCACACCACATATTAATCACAACAACAAATGTATGACCAGTTTGTAAACATGGGTCAGAGTTTGATGCTGTTTAGTTAGAGTAGATGTTGTCACAGATGAATATTTTTAGGCGAAAAGGTTAGAGTGTTGTTGTTCTTGTCTACTGGATGTCAAATGTCTGACACCTAGCATTTTCAGGAAACGGCATTTCCTTACATTAACCGGCCTCGGTGGCGTCGTGGTAGGCCATCGCATCGGTCTACAGGCTGGTAGGTATTGGGTTCGGATCCCAGTCGAGGCATGGGATTTTTTATCCAGATACCGACTCCAAACCCTGAGTGAGTGCTCCGCAAGGCTCAATCATCAATGGGTAGGTGTAAACCACTTGCACCAACCAGTGATCCATAACTGGTCCAACAAATGCCATGGTTTGTGCTATCCTGCCTGTGGGAAGTGCAAATAAAAGATCGCTTGCTGCTAATCGGAAGAGGGCAAGAGTACCGTATTTTCCCCACCTCTATTTAAAAAAAATATTTTTTGGAATTAGTTTAAGGTTAGGGTTAGCGATAGTTATATACAATATATTTTAAAACAATTTGTTCTGTAAAACCAACATGAAGTTTATATTTCGTAATCCAGTATCGCTATGTTTTGCCTTTGAAAAATTAGACATTTAGACTATTCTGTATAAAATTTCTTCCACACGGGTGCTTTTGATGGTGCTTTTGGAAGAAATATAGCACAGAAGACAGAATGAGGCATCATGGAACTAAATCTTCGTTTTATTCCGTACACGTTCGGTTCATTCCGTCAAAATACACCCTATGAGATTTATAAGTATTAAAATGCAGTTTCACTTGTTGATCCACTGCATGGTCGAGTCGATACAGTGGTCGGCTACAGTCCCGATGGTCTGGAGTTCGAATCCAGGCCTAGCACTACATCGTTTGTAGTGTTTAATGCAATACCCAGTTCATATGGTTAATTCAATACCCCAATAGTGGGGAAAATACGGTACTCTTTCCCGGAAGAGTAGCCCATGTAGTGGCGACAGCAGGTTTCCTCTCAAAAATCTGTGTGGTCCTAACCATATGTCTGACGCCATATAACCGTAAATAAAATGTGTTTAGTGCGTCGTTAAATAAAACATTTCTTTCTTTCCTTACATTAAACACTATCGAAAACCGTTCCATTTTATTACATTATTATATTAGGGATCATGGACACTTTAATTTAAATTTGACAAAAATATAGCGATTTTTTGCTGTACTGATGAAATACCTATAATTTAGTACAAAAGAACTATTTGAAATAAACTAAAATGTTCTATTGAAAGGAAATAACTGTTTAGCAATAATATACAGGAGACCTTAAAGTTAAACAAAATTGGCACAGTAAAAAGGTATAGTATTGTAAAATCAAGAGTATTCTAAGTTTGAGACTCGGCGATTTTCGTAAAATTTGCGAGCACGCTCGCGCTTCAACCGTTGTTTTTGCTAATAAAAACATCAGAAGAGACCAAGAGGTTACCAACAAATTTCACAAAAATAATGCGATACAAACAGGTATAACCAGAATAAAATGTTTGTTTATATAGTTTTTAACTGTTTTTAATAATTCCCGTTTTCACCCCGCGAACGAAACCCAGCATTATAAAAAATACGGAAGTAGACAAAAACTGTTTGGGTTGGATGGCAAAAATTACAACTTTCGGTCACGTGATACATAGGAAGGGACTCTGCAAGGCCACGATAAAGTAATTAAATGGGTACTAACAAAGTTGGGAGTCATATCAAATAAACAGCCAATAAAGCACTAACAGAGTGGGTTATATAATGCCAGAAATTCTGCTTTTAATATACTGCATCAAAGAAAAAGTGATTAGGAGAGGTAATCGATTCTTTTGCCCTCACTATAGGTCCAATAATCAATACAATGAACAGTAAATTACATGTTCCATACTGATTTTCAGCTTTTCCACCTTTGTCACCATTTAAAATGTTATGATGTTTCATTATTCAATGTTTTATGAATTTTACTATCCTATTCATCAGTTGGTTAAAAAAGTTTTTTTTTTATAATACAAAAGCAATGTAATAAAATGTTCCACAGACAAAACATTTCATTTGAATGACCTCAATTGAATGTGAAGTCATAGAAAGTAACACTGTTTACTCTCGAATTTACAATACTCTAACCGGACGCCATTTGCTTTAGGGGGAGTGTGTTTGGAATGGTGTTTTATTATATCATCAATGTACAGTGGACTTTATTTTCATTTGACATTACTATAAACATATATATGTACAGGCAAGTAACATTTTTATTGTTATCAGTTTCAAAGTATGCATGGTCCTTCCGATCAAGTCAAAACTTAGGGTCTCAAAATGACAATACTCAACTGTAACAGTGTAATGGTACTCTAGTTGAAGGAAGACACAAGTCACTGGAAGGGTTCACAGTTTATTGACAGATGCAGGGCTAGCTGTGGGTGAGCAAAATATTTCTCCAAATTGTCTATTAAACTTAAAAAATAGTAAAAATCAACAGTTATTTTCTAAAAAATGTCAATTATTACATGAAATTATTTCGCCAAATTAAAATAAAAGTCGACAACTTCTTTCAATATTCGCAATTGTCAAATATGGAGAGTGCTAGTGTAAATATTTCCACTAAATTGTCATTATAATTTAAAATGAATCCTTTGTGCAAAGTGTGTGCCCAAGTGACACATTGGTACTGGACATTTTTATTTTATTTTAGACACAGTAGCTGTCTACCATTTGGTCGTTGACAAATGCCGAAGTATTACACACAGTCCCCTCAAGCCCTCCATTGCAACATATCAATAAGGGGAGGGCTATAGAGGTGACTTTAGCTAACAAAAGTGTAACCCCCATTGTGGAAACTGGAAAAATTTATTAAGTTTCTAATTTCGTTACATTTCGTGAAAATACATTTAAAAAAACAACAACCCACTTTTATTAATATTTTTAAAAAGAAAATTGTTAGTTTGTTAAGATCAGTCAGTTTACCTTTGCCCCCCAACCCCCCACCCCCTTTATATTAACACTTGATATCAATAGTCAGTCATATTGCCCCAATACATGTATGTTCAATATCAACAATTTTAAGGAATACAAAAGAGGACGGTAAAATGAATGATTGTTAGTTTTTGTAAAGTTTTCTATTAAGATACTACTTGATTAAACTCTATTGTCTCTATTGTTGATGAAACTTTTTCTGAATTGTGAAGAAAATCCATACATGTATGAATGACCAGCAGACAACAACAAATCTGATGCTAATTGTATGAACTGTGTATGTGAAAGCAAGCATACATGTATGTAACAGCACTTAAAGCATAACACAGATATGCATGAAAAGTGGGCCTCTTACCATATATACTCAACAACGAAATCTAAATTTGCCATGGTTGAATAACTGAAAAGAATACCAGGTCCTCCTTTTGTGTTAAGGCAAAGGTTGATGAGTTTAAATGGTAAACATTTCAGATGTGAATACTAATGAATAAAAATAGGTTAATGTATAAATGTTATGCAATTTTTTTTAACATTAGCTAAACGTTCGTTGTTGAGTGCATATATATATTATGTCCTAATTTGGTGGATGCGATCTGACCACAAAGACGACAAAATGAAAACATCTACAGCAATTGCCAGATTACAGTGGTCCGTTTGTGTGAAAAGAGGGCTGATTGGAGCCTCATCCATTATTTTTTCGGGACTCACAGTTAGCAGCAACAAGGCAGCAAATTGCCGCAATCTCGTAATCATATGATTCAATGCCCTGAAAATTTTAAAAACAAATATCATGGCCAAACTGTCTATGCCTTATTTTACATGTTATTAAAAGTGTAGTCCAGGGAGATATAACGGCAATATTACTTTGTAACATAGATGGCGGTTAACACCACCTAGATCAATTCCAGCTTAGCATTTTAGATATATTAACTATTTTAAATGCTTACTACTGTATTATGTTAAAACACTTGTGACCATGTAATGCCCCCCAAAATCTCCATTTAGGCCTGACTCTTTAATTTGCCAAATTCAAGGCGTGTATATTATTTCAACCCCTGTATACATGTATGCTTTTTAATTGGAAGTCCTCAGATTACTTGCTTTGGTATAATTGCATAATCACAAAGAAGGAAATGTTTTATTTAACGACGCACTCAACACATTTTATTTATGGTTATATGGCGTCGGACATATGCTTAAGGACCACACAGATATTGAGGGAGGAAACCTGCTATCGCCACTTCAAGAAATCTTTTATATGCACCATCCCATAAACAGGATAGCACATACCACGGCCGTGATCCGATTCTCACTCCCAAGAGATGGGTGTGCCTCAAGGTAGCATCCTGTCAGTAACTTTATTTTCCGTGAAAATTAACAGCATCACCCAGTGTTTAAAACCTGGCGTTGATAGCTCGTTATATGTCGACGATTTTCAGATTTGCTACAGGTCGTCCAGTATGAGTATCGTTGAACGTCAGTTGCAGCTTTGTTTGAATAAATTTCAACAATGGGCAACTGACAATGGATTTCGATTCTCAAAGTCAAAAACAGTCTGTATGCATATCTGCCAGAAAAGAGGTCACCATTTAGATCCTCAGCTGTTTCTGGACAAAACTCCGGTTCCAGTTGTGGAGGAGACCCAATTTCTGGGGGTTATTTTTGACAGGAGGCTATCTTTTGTTCCTCATTTACAGTATGTGAAAAAGAAGGGCTTAAAGGCCCTCAATATCTTAAAGGTTATTGGCAAGACTGAATGGGGAGCAGATCGAAAGGTTATGCTCCGACTTTATAGATCTTTAGTTCGGTCTAAACTTGATTATGGGTGCATTGTGTATGGGTCGGCACGTAAGTCTTACTTGCAAATGCTAGATCCTATACACAACCAGGGACTTAGGCTTTGTCTTGGTGCTTTCAAAACATCTCCTGTGGAGAGCTTGTATGTCGATGCACACGAACCTAGTTTGGGTGCTAGACGTGCAAAGCTTTCTCTGCAGTATGCTACAAAGATTAAAGCAATGCCAAAACATCCTGCACATAATGCGGTATTTGATAATAAATACATGAAGTTATTTGATGCGAAACCGAATGCGATTCGAACATTTGGTCTTCGCATTAAGCAGTTTTTATCAGTTTCCAACATTGATTTAACAGACATTTTTGAAATGCCTTCATATTTTATTTTGCCACCTTGGTGTATCAAACCACCAAAAATTGTATTAGATCTTGTGCATCTAAAAAAAGATCGCACAGATGCAGTTATTTATAAACAACATTTCATGGGAATCCAATAGCGCTACTGTGATTACATTCCTGTTTACACAGACGGATCACGGGATGGGAATTCTGTGGCTTGTGCTAGTGTTTCCATCAGATGCAATAATTTCCATGAGATTGCCCGATTCAGCATCAATCTTTACTGCTGAAATTTGGGCAGTTATTAAAGCCCTGGAACAGATTAAGGATTCATGTGCATCCAAGTATATTATTTTAACAGACTCGCTTTCATGTCTCCAAGCTCTACAGTACATGAAGTTGGAGCATCCCTTAGTTGGGATGGTGATACGAAAGTGTGTCTTTTTATCAATTGCCAATAAAAATGTTATATTTTGTTGGGTACCCAGCCATGTTGGCATTAAGGGTAACGAAAAGGCAGATGTTGCTGCCAAGTCTGCTTTGAACTTGCCCCGTGTCCATGTTGGTGTCCCCTACAGTGATTTTAAATTTCATATTAACCAATATATCTTTTTGACTTGGCAAGATGATTGGGACGGTGGGGTTGCGAACAAGCTTCATTCTGTCAAAGCAGTCCTGGGAGAGTGGCAGTCATCCTACAGGCGATGCAGGAAGGATGAAGTAGTCTTGTGCCGTGCCCGCATTGTCCATACATATTTGACGCATTCATTTATTTTAAAGAAGGACCCTCCCCCTCAATGTGAACATTGTCAGTGTACACTGACTGTGCGCCACATTTTGGTGGAGTGTGATCATCTCAAGCTGACGAGAAATGATATATTTGGCAAAAGAAATGTTTTGGAATCTTTTAAGTTCCACCCAGAATTAATTGTAAAGTTTTTAAAACACTTTGACTTCTATACAAAGTTTTAAAATGTACTTACCTTGATTTTATGTATTGTATTATACTTTTCACCCACAGCTCCTTACACTGTGGTTTTACATAAATATATATATATATAATATTTTCATATACTTACCATTTGTGACACCCAATAGCCAATGTGTATTTTTGTGCTGGGGTGTCGTTAAACATTCATTCATTCATTCAGGTGCACTAGCTGGAGCATAATCACGAATGATTACAATCTAGAGGTGCTATTGTTTAGATTATTTGTCTTCGTATGTGTACAGTGTATGTTGTATAAAATGTCCCTTTGGTTGTTTCTAGATCATCCATCATCAGAGGCAGTGAGGCGGGAGAATGATATCAAAAGTAACATCACTGTTGAGTTCTCTAGAGGGATTAAAGTTCTCCAACAGAAACAGCTAACGGCAGAGGATCCCATAGGAAGGTGTGTGTATAATGTTTTCTAGTTCAGTCAACTAGTAGAAAGGTGGTCACAGCAAAGGATCCCATAGGAAGGTGTGTGTACAATGTTTTCTAGTCAGTCAACCAGTAGAAAGGTGGTCACAGCAGAGGATCCCATAGGAAGGTGGGTGTACAATGTTTTCTAGTTCAGTCAACCAGTAGAAAGGTGGTCACAGCAGAGGATCCCATAGGAAGGGTGTGTGCTTTTCTAGTCAACAACCAGTTTCTAGTGGTCAGTCAATAGAAAGTGTAAATGTTTTCTAGTTCATTCAACCAGTAGAAAGGTGCCACGGCAAGTGCTAGAAAATCCCATAGGAAGGTACATGTGTACAATGTTTCTAGTTCAATCAACCTAGTTCAGTCAACCAGTAGAAAGGTGGTCACGGCAGAGGATCCCATAGGAAGGTGTATATACAATGTTTTCTAGTTCTAGTTCAATCAACCAGTAGAAAGGTGGTCAGGCTGTGCTAGAAAAGGTGTCTAGCACATGTCCCCTAGACGGTGACCCTTTTCATTACTTCTAGGTCAACCAGTAGAAAGGTGCCAGAAAGCTGTGCAGAGGATCCCATAGGAAGGTGTGTGTACAATGTTTTCTAGTTCATTCAACCAGTAGAAAGGTGGTCACGGCAGAGGATCCCATAGGAAGGTGTGTGTACAATGTTTTCTAGTTCAGTCAACCAGTAGAAAGGTGGTCACGGCAGAGGATCCCATAGGAAGGTGTGTGTACAATGTTTTCTAGTTCAGTCAACCAGTAGAAAGGTGCTCATGTCGGAGGATCCCATAGGAAGGTGTGTGTACAATGTTTTCTAATTCATTCAACCAGTAGAAAGGTGGTCACGGCACACGATCCCCTAGAAGGTGTGTGTACAATGTTTTCTAGTTCAGTCAACCAGTAGAAAGCCAAGAGGTGCTATAAAAAGGTGTGTGTACACGTTTTCTAGTTCGGTCGTAGAAAGTGATCGGAGGAACCTATAGGAAGGTGTGTGCACAAGCTGTGCTAGGTCAACCAGTAGCAAAGGTGCTCACTTCGGAGGATACCCCTTTACAATGTTTTCTAGTTCAATCAACCAGTAGAAAGGTGCTCATGTCGGAGGATCCTATAGGAAGGTGTGTGCACAATGTTTTCTAGTTCAGTCAACCAGTAGAAAGGTGGTCATGGCAGAGGATCCCATAGGAAGGTGTGTGTACAATGTTTTCTAGTTCAGTCAACCAGTAGAAAGGTGGTCATGGCAGAGGATCCTATAGGAAGGTGTGTGTACAATGTTTTCTAGTTCAGTCAACCAGTAGAAAGGTGCTCATGTCGGAGGATCCTATAGGAAGGTGTGTGCACAATGTTTTCTAGTTCAGTCAACCAGTAGAAAGGTGGTCACGGCAGAGGATCCCATAGGAAGGTGTGTGTACAATGTTTTCTAGTTCAATCAACCAGTAGTAGGCAGAAGAAAGGAACTAGAAAGCTGTGCTACTAGAAGAACTGTCTAACACATTTCCCCTAGTTGGTAATAAGCCCTTTTCATTGGTTATTTGGTCTTGTCGTTTAGGAGGTAGCCGGTTGTTGCTTCCTGTTGATTCTGTCATTTTGTAAGCACTGAGGTAGTATTTGATGTCATGTAATATATGTAACACTGTATGGTTGAGGTTCTCATCAGTGGACCCATTGGATGTGTTTCTGTATCAACCGATATTCCATGACTGGTATATACTCTCGTTTCTGTGGGAATCTGCTTATTAATAATCTTCTACTGTTAATGGAACACCTTGCATCAGAAATACCGAGGTGGTAACTTTTAAAGGGCAAGTTGACCAACAGATAGGAAAGAAAGAAAGAAATGTTTTATTTAACGACGCACTCAACACATTTCATTTACGGTTATATAGCGTCAGACATATGGTTACAGACCACACATATTTTGAGAGGAAACCCGCTGTCGCCACTACATGGGCTACTCTTCCGATTAGCAGCAAGGGATCTTTTATTTGCGCTTCCCACAGGCAGGATAGCACAAACCATGGCCTTTATTGAACCAGTTATGGATCACTGGTCAGTGCAAGTGGTTTACACCTACCCATTGAGCACTCAGGGTTTGGAGTCGGTATCTGGATTAAAAATCCCATGCCTCGACTGGGATCCGAACCCAGTACCTACCAGCCTGTAGACCGATGGCCTACCATGACACCACTGAGGCTGGTCCAGCAGATAGGGTGAGCTGACAACAGGTCATGACAACTACCTGGTTGTAGCTTTTTGAGACAAATCAAATGTCTATATTTTTAGGCAATATTTTGCTGGGTCATTTAGTAAGAATTGTTATGTGCCCAATCTTTGACATGTACAGTAAAACCACTCAAAACTGGACCCTCTGTAAACCAGAATTCTCAAAACCGGCCATTTTTCACAGTCCTTTTTATAAAACTCAGTACAGAAATTAACCTCTCTAAACCGAATACCTCTTAAAACCGGATAATGTGCTTGGTTTACAGGGTGTCCGGTTTAGAGGGGTTTCACTGTAATTGTATAACTTTGCATAGATGTATAAACTTTGGTTTCTATCTGAATTTAGACTACCATGGCATTGGCTGAAGATCTTTATACTGAACTTACAAACAACAAAAATCATCTGATAATTCATTTGAATGTTCATACATTTACATATACATGTGTGACGTTTTGTATTCATGAGTCATGAAGAAACATTTCCAATAATTGTGAAGATTTATTTGAGTTATTGTTTTTTTGGTTTGATATTTGGATAAGATCTACAACAGTTTTAAATATATATTGTAATGAAATAACATATATGACTCCAATAAGTTTGATTTCAGTGATGACGATGGCAACAATCTGTGTAACATTCTTGAAGCTGTGTTTCTTCATGGACTGAAAGATTCATTCAAACACAAGGTGGGTTACATGTTACTTGTACATATAACTGGCAGGGTTTCTACCTGAGGGTAAAACGGGTATGCAGTGTCTGCGCTTAGCTTTTTTTTTGAGTTGCCATCCAGGCAAGTGGTGACAGCACTTTCACTTGCCCGGATCTATTTTCACTTGCCCGAATAATATTTTCTAAAAAAACAACAATATTGCTACAGATTATAAGAGAAAACATTTATTTTGAACTATGCACGTGATGGGTCACGAACTATGCACATGTTAGAAGTTAGAACACGAGCTACGCTTAGCGTTTCATATTAAATTAGATAATAGGATTATATAATTCCCAATTATATAATTTCCAACAAACAAAGATGCTTGCATTCACCAAACGTTGAGCACTGGTATAACCAACACAGCCCCTTCCTCCTCCCACCCCATCTCAATGAAATAATAATAATAAAAAAAACCCCCTAAAATATAATGTTCAGTGGATACGATCTATGACGTGTACACATAACCAGGGCTGAATCTTGTCGACATGAATTTGTGCCCAAGTTTACATGCCACTTAACTTACCTTGCACCTATTTTTATATTGGGCATATGTTTATATGTAAAAGCAGACCTACACTTTTTCATGGTGCAAAGTAGGCTACATAGCTGTACTTTTATTTATTTGTTAATTATTGATTTAAAAAAAAAAAAAATCGGTCAACAGGTGGGCAACCTTACTGTGGGTTTTCAGTCGCCCGTCGTCGTTTTCAGTCACCAGGGGCGATCGGGCAACCGTTAAGTTCGAACCCTGGTATGGGGCCATACCCAAATGTTTTGCAGATTTTTTTTTTTTTTAAGTTAACCTTTTGAGAAAATTAATGACTCTTATCACTACTGTATGATTTTCTCAACTCTAACCCTGAACTTAACCCAGTTTTCTTTCTGGGGGAGGCCCCCCATTACCCCTATTGACTGTGGTTGCATTCAGTTCCATAGCACGATACCCAAACATTTATTTCTGCCAGAAACACTGACTGGCTGCTCCATAGTGATGACTTAAACACCAAAGCCATGCCATTCATTGAAGTTAGCACTAATGGAACTTGTGAGGAATAAGTTAATCTTGTAAATGTAAGCACTGTAAACAAGTTTAGTTATAAATTTATGAGGATTTTTGAGGATATAAAACATAGAATACTAAACTTGTGTTCAATTATTGAACAACTCGTACACAAAAGTGTTATATACAATGTCATGTATATGAATTCAGCTGGGAATCAAATATGGCCACGGTGTTTTAAATGGGCTGTACATGCACCTATGTCATTTATTTGATGTCATTACTTTATGAAAGTTGCTAAAAGAGCTTTACATTACAAAGGAAAAAGCTATATCAATTTAAACGAAAAGTCCCAAAATACATTAAATTTTAAGCAGTTGTAAGTTGATAAATAAAATAAGTCTACCTGTGTGTCCTCTCTAAGACTATATGTAAAAATTACCAAATATTTGACATCCAATAGAAATGATTGATAAATCAATGTGCTCTTGCAAACTGGTTAACCGAAACAAATTTTAACTTTTTAAAACTTAATATTGCTTTTTTACAAACAACCCTGTGAGGTACTGGCCTTCACCCATTACAGAATGACCATGCATGCACTGGACGAATGTGTTGTGGGGCATTATTCACTGTCAGTAATTACTATCTATTTCTTTGTGTGTATTGCAGTTTACAAGCTACATGAACTTCGCCTCACAAGGACAGCAGTCTGACTTCAACTTGGTAAATTTTTCCAAGCTTGGACATTTTGTTATTTTGTTTGTTATTGTGTATTCGTATGATATGATAACTAAAAGAAGTATACATGTATATTTTTTAATATTGACCAACTTTCTGTTGAATATTACATGATTTAGTTGATTAAGATTGGACATCATCACTAAAACTTGAATGAATGAATAAATGAATGTTTAATGACACCCCAACACAAAAAATACATTGGCTATTGGGTAAATGCATAAATGAATTCATAATCAACATCAATATAAAAATTCAACAGTTAATTTAAAACACAGTGTAAAGAACAGTACAAAAAATACTAAAAATGGAATGCAAATTGTTGTTTAAATTGCAATATTTTACATTCATGTAATTCAGTACTTTTAGTTTTGCAATTTGGCCACTGTAGATTTGTTTGAAAGATAGCTTTTTTAATGAAGGTTTCAATAACAAAATATTAATTTAAAACTGTGTCTAAAGACCTTGTGTCACCATCTCACATTAATATGATGTCATATATTACCAATGACGTCGTATTAAATGCAAGACATTTTTACATAGCTTTCTTCCACGGGATAGCTCTGTCCCAAAAACCTGAGGATGAGAGAAAAATGTATCGTGTATTGCACATATGTGTGATCTGGAAAGGAACTTCTAAATCGGGAATTCCCTTTTTATTTTGAGATTGTTATCATAATGGTGTTTTATTTTTCAGAACTTTTGGAACTTTGTAATCCAGTTTACGCATGGTGATGTGGTGACACAGCTGAAGCGGCTTAGTCAGATAACAACAGAAATTGGTTTCTGCAGGGTGAGAATTGATTATATATTATAGCACACTGGGTATAATCAGATGGATATCATCTTTTATCCTGCAGCCACTGTTTCTATTGACAACCACCGCTTCTATTGACAACCACCGTTTCTATTGACAACCACCGTTTCTATTGACAGTTCTAATATGATGATGGATAAAGCAAAGTCATATACGTATAGTAACAGGATGTGACTTCTGATGTCACACACATAGCTACAATGTACATTACAAAATTGATCATTTGACCTCCAGGTCATCGTACAATGTAGCTGAAACAACAGAAATAATAGCTTTTCCTCTTAATTTGTTATGGTCTGCAGGATAAAGATAATAACTAGTTAATGATGGGTATCGGCTTTATCATGTTCAGGCTGAATGAGAAATTCCGCTCGGCAGTGCCTTGCAGAATTTCGCATTCTTACCTTCATAGGATAACGCCAATATCCGACATCATTAACTAGTTATTCTATATATAAGTAACTTAAAGTTCATTAGTTAGTTTTTTCAGTTCCTATCCAGTATCTGTGTCATTTAAGTAAATAGAGAATAATACATGAGTGGCTGTTAAATACCATTTATCTCACGAGTTGTTTTAAAATGTATCTATTGAGCAAAAGTGAGTTTGATACGTTTTTAAACAACGAATTGTAAGATAAATGGTATCTAACAGACACGAATGTATTATTCTATTTCTTACATATCCTCCAAAACCAGGTTTTAAGCATATTTTAACATCTTTATCGACTAAAAGTTATTTACAGCCGTTGCACTTGTAAGCTGACTTACACGTCACAGACACATGCATGTCCAGTTAACTATACGTCACAGTCTAATCGATTTCCATCATGTAGTTTTTCATTGGTTGTATGGCATTGGTGACCTGGTCATCACCTAGGAGCAGCCAGTGGTATGTCTTGAAATTGTTAACACACGTACATATGTTCACAACCATGTGTAACCAAAAATAACGTATGTGTTCTCACCATCAGGTGTGTAAGAAATATGAAATATATGGTGTGAGCTTAGTTATTGTATATTACATGTTTGTTGTTGCAGGTTTTAGGTTTGTTTTGTTTGACTTTTTTTCTTTGTCATTTTTAGATGATACATGTATGTGTTTGGTTACCTTCACCCATATCAAAATAAACTTCCACATTTCTTTACTTTTGTTGTCTGCATCTTTATTTTTCACAAATGTAAAACAAATATATGAGAAGATATAGTGTTTTCCCTAGCTTGTTTTAACATGGTGTGGCACCATGCCTCAATAGTCTAGCACCATCTTGCCTTAATCAGCACCATGCTGCCCTGAGATTAAAGAAGCCTTTTTCAGTAATTAATTCTAAAATAGCCTTTATAAAACAGCCAAAAAAGGTATTATTAATTAATAAATTATGCCTTTTATATATTTTGCCATTCATTTATTAAAGCAAGCATATAAATTACATTAATGTTTATTTTAATTAATTTTTGTGTATTTTTAATGAAAAACAAGTGCCCCGAAAATAGCGAAAATGCCCCAAAAGTGTTTGGTCTACTATGCCTTGCCTAATTTCTAAGGAAATCACTAAGATATGTGTTATTTTGTGTGTACATGTACATTTTAAGAAGCAGGGATTTTCATGAAACTAAAATGATGATGTTACATGTATTGTGGAGATTTTTATCTTCAACATACAGGGTGTGGGTGTGGGTGGGGGTATTTAGCTCAGTGGGTTGAGTGCTCACCTGAGGTGCTTGTGTCGCAGGATTAAACCACCTTGGTGGATCCATTCAACTGACTGTTTTTCTCTCATTTCAACCATTGCACCATAACTGGTCAAATGTTGTGGTACACATGTATGTGCTTTCCTGCCTGTGGGAAATGACATACAAAATATCCCTTGCTCTAATGGAAAAATGTAGAACGTTTCCTTTTTATAACTATATGTCAAAATTACCAAATGTTTGACATCCAATAGCTGCTGATTAATACATCAATGTGCTCTAGTGGTGTTGTTAAACAAAACAAACTTTTAACTTCAACATACACTTGTGTTAGTGAACAAAGTAGTTCTTTAATAGTCAAAACACTGAGAATTCCAAACATACAAAGAAATATTGCAAATGTAATTAAATGTAGTAGAACTTTTAACATGTGTAAGAATTATTGTAATATGTAAATCATTCTATTTATACATTATACTATACATTAATTTATCAGTATTCTCTTATTTTAGTCAACACCTACATAAGTATGTCTGTGTCCTGTTTCTGTTATTTTCTACTAACAATATATCCCTCATCAGGGTTGCCGCCAGAAAGACATTTTTGAGTATGGCACTATGGAACTGAATATTTACAATGTGTGTGCTGCATGCAACCACCTCCCCAAGAAAGAAAATGGGTTAGGTTTCATGATAGGGTTAAAAAAAAATCATACAATAATGATAGGAGTCATCAGTTTTGTCAAAAGGTCAACTTAAAAGAAAGAAATCTGCCAAAAAAATTGGGATATGGCGCTATATGCCTGCTCTGAATCTGATGTTAATCTGGTTTTGTTTTCTGTTGTAAGGCATGGGTGCGTATGGCATTAAATGATGGATTGATGGAAAGCTACATCCACTCGATGATTGCGGATGTTAAGGCACTGAAGTAAGTGAAGATTTCACCACAGTTCTGTACACAAACCGTATTGTGGTAGTAAAAAGAATATATTGTATCCTTGTTATACACAGTGATATTGTCACATTGTGTTTTAGATTATACCATGTGCTTATTTCACATGTGTAATAAACTTTTGCAGTAAAATATTGATTAATTAATTGCATGTTTTTAATTATGACTGAAGTCTCAAATATACCCAATCATTTTGTTTGTTACATACATGTATTATGGTAACCTGTTACCACATCAGTGTTGACAATCGTTAGGCAATCATTAATTAAAAAAAAAAAAATGTAACATTAAAACCTGATGTACAGCATATATGCAATCTTGATGATCTGAGGGCCTGTTAAATTTATAGATGAGAATATTCCGGAGTTTTGCGCTGCCCGATTTCGTTCCGGGTTTTGTCAAAATTTGCTACGTTTCACTCCCTCAGCATTATTATTTATAACCTGCTAAACATTCATTTAATTTTTTTTTTAAATAAGCGGCTGTAATTTTTAGGAATTTTTGGGATTGGACATTCTCATCTATGTAAATTTGATAGGGGCCAGTAATAATGGTTTGAGTTCTCTACTGTGTGTTGTCCATTTGTCTGTCTGTCCATCTATCTGTCCGACATATAGTTTTACCTTGTGACTGTGAAGCCTGTTTCAGAATTTCTCTATATTATGGTAATTAGTTTTATCAAAAGGCATTTAGTTTTAGTCATATTAATGGTAAATAAATGTAATCTTTCAGGTTTTCGTTCTACCTGGTGTTGGAAACATCATGTTAGACATCAAATACGGTGTTGGAAACACCATGTTAGACATCAAATAGCCGTGTTGGAAACACCATGTTAGACATCAAATAGCCGTGTTGGAAACACCATGTTAGAGACATCAAATAGCGGTGTTGGAAACGCCATGTTAGACATCAAATAGCCGTGTTGGAAACACCATGTTAGACATCAAATAGCCGTGTTGGAAACACCATGTTAGACATCAAATAGCCGTGTTGGAAACACCATGTTAGACATCAAATAGCCGTGTTGGAAACACCATGTTAGACTTCAAATAGCCGTGTTGGAAACACCATGTTAGACATCAAATAGCCGTGTTGGAAACACCATGTTAGACCTCAAATAGCCGTGTTGGAAACACCATGTTAGACCTCAAATAGCCGTGTTGGAAACACCATGTTAGACATCAAATAGCCGTGTGGAAACACCATGGAAACACACCATGTTAGACCTCAAATACCTCAAATAGCCGTGTTGGAAACACCATGTTAGACCTCAAATAGCCGTGTTGGAAACACCATGTTAGACATCAAATAGCCGTGTTGGAAACACCATGTTAGACCTCAAATAGCCGTGTTGGAAACACCATGTTAGACCTCAAATAGCCGTGTTGGAAACACCATGTTAGACCGTGTTCAAATAGCCAAATAGCCGTGTTGGAAACACCATGTTAGACCTCAAATAGCCGTGTTGGAAACACCATGTTAGATATCAAATAGCCGTGTTGGAAACACCATGTTAGACATCAAATAGCCGTGTTGGAAACACCATGTTAGACATCAAATAGCTCATAGATAGTTTAAGAAAGCTCTGTTTTGGAGTCAAATTTTTATTTTTTATAAGACCTTTGGTTTTGTATTCGTGTTTGGGTGAAATGTTTTTTACCTTCATTTTCGTTAGCTTTCGTATGTCTTTCGTGTATTTTGCTTGACTTCCCAAGCGTTTGATTACATGAAATGTTGTTTATATCGCTGGTTGTCGTGTCGGACGCCATTTTGCCATTTTACCGGCTTTGTGTTTGTGTTATGGTTGGTTTTCCTTTCTTTTCACAGATTGAAAAATTACTATCATGTCTGATAATGTTCAGCGACTAGTTCGAGTGTGTTTATGCTGCAAGAAGTTTACTTCCGGCGGCGACCCTCACGACTTATGTCCGGGTTGTCGTGTTCCGTGTGGTCTCAATTCAAGATGCGACCTTTGTTCGGGGTTGTCTGATGTCGTTGGTGGTGTCAGCGAGGACCAAGAAGGTGGAATCTTCGCCTTCGATTGCTGACTCCATGGCGGAAGTGTTACGTTCCATTCTACCGACCATGCTGAAAGAAACAATGGCATCAATGGCGACCTTACCCAAACCAGCGGTTTCGGGGTCAGGTCAGGTTCCAGTCCCCTCTTCAGGGGGTGCGACTTCTTCAGCTCCACCGATACCTAAGACTTTGGATGACAGGCCTGCGGTCTCTACGCAGCCCTCTAAGAAGCCGGCTCATGCAGATAGACGTTCCACGGACTCCAAGGCTCACCGATCTTCGGCGGGGAAGTCATCTTCGGCGCATCGGAGCCGGGACTGTAGCCGTGCCCCACGACCTGCACGGCTCCCTATGGGTTCCATGAATCGTCAGCGCCGACCTTCGATTGATGTGACTTCCAGGGCCTCCGAGGGTTCTAGACGGGACCGTCCACGGTCCTGTTCACCGGCGGCTTCCATTTCGGCAGATCGATTGGCCTGTGCTCGAGTGCTCCGAGACTTTGGGGATGCAGCGCCTACAGCGGTTTCTATCATTGATGAGCCTGACTCTACTGACCATATGACTATGAAGGATTGCTTGGCGACCGTCTATGACATGTTGCCGTCCTTGCCACATCCACCAACGCCGTCCAAGAAGGGACCGACACCGATGATAGCGACTGATGTCCCTCCCGAAGATGTGGTTATCCGTTCCTTGGCAGCCGGTACACTCATATCCAACGTGGCAACAGATTTAGACCGCACCTTTAAAGAGACAGCGTCCTTTGTCGCCTTCCCGTCTTGGAATCACCGTATGTGTTGTCTTACTTGGACGTTTTCCTTGCTGCGATGGCCACCCAGGCAAAAGATGCACGGTGCTACGCGCTGTTTCAACAATCGGCGCAGATGCTGGCTTTCCTGATGTCTTCGGTTACCTCTATGTCATCGATGTTGATGCAGTACCGTCGCCAGGCTTATCTGAAAAAGTCAACTTTGGATTTCCAGCATAACAAGGAGCTGTTAGCTCAACCGTGGTCCGCAACAAAGCTGTTTGCAGGCAAGGTTTCTGACGTGGTTACGGCCAATGATAAAGACCAGCAGTCGACAGCAACTGTCAAAGCTTTACAACTTATTTCGACGTTGGAATCCACGAAGCGAACGTCTACGTTCACTGCACAACCACCATCTAAGCGCTAGAGAGGTTCCTTTCGAGGTCAACCTTCTCGACGGTTTCTGGACAGACGACCATCCAGTCCTCCCGCTCGGACCCAGGGGAAGCCTGGCCGACGTTGACGCCAGCCAACCAATCTTGGACTGCTCAGATTGTCTCGACCTACGCCCGCCCCTGATTTTGAACCAGAACAACGACTCGGTTTTGACGCTTCCGGTGTGCAACACACCGGTCGAAATATCCATGGTCGGAAGTCGACTTCGCCGTTATTGGCAAAACTGGGAGACACTTTGCCAAGATCCGTTTGTCACGTTGATCTTGAAGACAGGGTATCGTCTGCAATTGTCTTCCATCCCTCCATTGACCACTTCACCTCGAGAACCGCGGCATTCCGTATCACAAGTCAATGTCCTACAGGAGTCCGTCAACAAACTGGTGGAGAAGGGAGCCGTTCGCAGCATTTCGGAAGCACGCCTAACACCCGGCTTTTACTCGGACATCTTCCTCGTGCCAAAGAAAGATTCACCGGAGCTGCGAATGATCCACAACTTGGCGTTTTTCAACGACCACTACCTGCTTCCTCCTCCGTCCTTCAAGATGTTAACGTTGCGAGATGTCCTTGCCGTGATCAAACCGGGGGATTGGCTTGCCTTGCTAGATCTCAAGGACGCCTACCTTCACGTTCCGATGCATGCCGATTGTCATCGCTACCTCCGGTTCGTACTACAGGGTCGGCATTACGAATGGACAGTCCTGCCCTTTGGGATATCCATGGCGCCATGGCTGTTTACCAGAATCACGACTCCGATGTCCCGCTTCCTGCATCGCAGAGGTATATCCTTTTACCCGTACCTCGACGATTGCCTGATGAAGTGCCAGAGCAAGACAGGGCTTACTGCACATGTTGCCTTCATCGTGGACTTTCTCAAACATCTGGGTTGGATTATCAACAATGGGAAATCTCGACTGGCTCCCACGCAGTCTCTACAGTTCATAGGCACTTGGCTTCGACCCGACCTGGGCCTCGTTCAAGTCCCTCTAGACCGTTGGGAGAAAATCCAGACCATGATTGCCATAGCCCTTACCGTTCCAATGACCTTCCACGGTTGGCAGAGTCTCCTGGGTCTCCTCACTTCTGCCCAGGATTTGACACTCAGAGGTCGTCTCCAGTTGCGGCGCTTGCAGATGTTGCTCAACCCGTTTGTTCGTTTCAACAATCCGGACTTGATCATCTCGCTCCCGGACAATCTACGCTCCAACCTGCAGTGGTGGCAGCTCCGATCGAACGTCTTAGACGGTGTCTCTATGCGGCCCTTCCTAGCCACTCATCACCTGTTCGTCGACGCGTCACTGGAAGGTTGGGGAGCCCATCTCAGCAACCAGACTACTTCAGGGCTGTGGTCTCCCGGCAAACTCGGACTTCACATCAACCTGCTAGTTGTTGGCAGTCTACTACGCTATCCTTCATTGGCGACAGATGTTGACAGGGGCCTCTCTCATGGTGGCCACAGACAGTACCACCGCGGCGGCTTATATCAACCGTCAAGGCAGAACCCACTCCAGCAGTCTGCTGCAGTTGACTTATCATCTCTACAAGCTGGTCGACGAGATTCCGCTGCAACTTCGGTCTCGCCATATTCCAGGGGTTTCCAATGTACTAGCCGACACGCTGTCTTGGCTGTCGTCTCCACAGCCGACAGAATGGATGCTCCATCCCGAAGCTCCGATGTGGTCATCTAGGATATGGTATCCAGATCTAATACGTCTTGCCGATCCACATCCTTTAAGGCTTTTCTTTGCAGTCCACGGCGGCCATTTTGAAAGTGCACAGATCATCTACTACTGTGGCTTACAACGTCAGATGGCTTTGCTTTCATCGATGGTGTGTCTGGCAAAAACTAAAACCTCAGACAATCCAGATACCTCGTCTCGCTGATTTTTTGCTGTATCTGCGGACCGTTTTACGATTGAAGGGGTCTACCATCACTGGGTACGTTTCGGTCATCGCTACTGTTCGTGATGTTGCTACTGGAACGAAGTTATCGGGTATTCCTGAGATCCATAAGGTGATCAAAGGGTTTCGCCTTGATGATCAAGTACACCGGTTTCGGCCACCAAGATGGGACCTGAATCTGGTGTTAAGAGCATTATCGACCGCACCTTATGAGCCGATCGAATCCTCTTCCCTGCAAGACTTGACGCGGAAGACGGTGTTTTTACTCGGTTTTGCCACGGCTGCCCGTGTCTCAGAACTCCATGCTCTTGATGTGGACTTGGTACGTTTTCACCGAGATCGTCGTGCGGTTAACTTGGGGTTACTCATGAACTTTGTTGCAAAGAATCAGTTACCAGACCAAGCGCCTCGTTCGTATGTTGTGCAGGCCCTCTCCTCTATCGTTGGTCCAGCGGACGTTGAGGACTTGGCGTTGTGCCCTGTCAGAGCCCTGCACCAGTACATCGAGAGGACCAGATCTTTTCGACAACATCGCAAAAGACTTTTCCTTTCCTGTAACCAGAGTCGGTTGAGGGATATTACCAAAAACACGGTGGCCACCTGGATCCGGTCTTCTATCCTGACCGCCTATCAGAAGGAGGGTTTACCTGCTCCATCTGCTTTTAATCCGCATGAACTCCGTGCCTTGGCTGCCACAATGTCCCTGCACTGCAACACACCCATTCAGCACATTATCACTGGTTGTTTCTGGGCTACGGACTCCATCTTCACCAACTATTATCTGAGGGATATCTCCACAGAGGACGTTGAGGGGTTCCATCATCTGGGTCCGGTTGTTGCTGCACAGACTGTTGAATACAAGCCGTCCTCGTCGCCGTTGATGTCTGTCGGATTCTGGGCTGCATACCAAGATGTCCATCGAATCGACAGGTGAGGATTGCTTAGACTTTTGTTCTTTTGCACAGTTCACGGAACTTTTGTCTCGATAACCTTTACCCTGCACTGCATGTGGTTATTTGTTGTCGTTATTGAACTAACAGTTCTTTGGTGTACTAGGCAGAAAACACTCGGGGGTCTTGTTCTGTTCAATGTTCTGACGGATGCACCTCATTAGGTTGTCGCTTGTTATTACTAACACTTCAATATGTGAGGGTTACCTAACACCTGCATCCCTGGTGGCTACGTCTTCCCACCCTGTCAGAACCAGCATGAGATGTGGCTGCCGCCTCCTGGTCCTTTGTTCTAGGAGCCGCACCTGCCACTGCTGACGGATGCCACGATTCTGGTTGTTATTACGAACATTACCTGCATTCGTCTGTGACGGGCATTCCTAGGAGGAGAGCTTACCAAGATTGGCCTTATTCTTCCACTAGTCAGCCTCTTTCCGGTTTGGGGAGTTATCACAAGCATTTACGGATCTCGGCACCCACCACCATCTGTTGAATGCTGCCCTTGTTTGAGGACAGGTAATGTGAAAAGAAATGGAGAAAACTTGGAGTGTTTTCTCCTTTATAGATACATTACCCGCCCGGGCCTCCCCGCTTCCTGTTCTCCGTGCGATGCACTCAGGGAAAAAGAAGGAAGTTAAGTCATGTGACCGGAACTAGAGAGCAGTATGCAGTAGAAGAATTTAGGCCATCCCATTGGCTGTTGAGATGTTCGGACCAGACCACTTGCGTGGGGGGGAGGTGCCCTTGTTTGAGGACAGGTAATGTATCTATAAAAGAGAAAACACTCCAAGTTTTTTCCAATGGTTTGATTAGGACATTAATTGTCTTGTCATAGAATCCTGGTCTTAAGTTGACCATCATTGTTGTTTTAACAATAGAATCCGGGTCTTAAGTTGACCATCATTGTTGTTTTAACAATAGAATCCTAGTCTTAAGTTGACCATCATTGTTTTTTTAACAATAGAATCCTGGTCTTAAGTTGACCATCATTGTTTTTTTAACAATAGAATCCTGACTAGGTATTTTCAAAACTATCTCAGCACTATGAAACCGTAAAACCATTGTATGCTATGACATACTACAGCACACACCATAGTGACGTCATAGCTTACGATAGGTTTACGATGTCTTAGCACTAAGATAGCTTCGGAAATATGGGCCCTGATCTTAAATTATCCCTGATTGTTTTGACTTGTATATTTCAGACATTTTTATGCCTCAACAGCGTACCTTCGTGACCATGAGCAACCTGAAATACTCAAAAGCTACCTCACAGGTATTTCTTTCTTTCTCTTTGTGGTGGTGGTATTCTGGCACTAATCTAGCATTCCGTTCAGACCCGGAAGCTTAAAGCTCAAAGCTTCCCGGAAATCCCTGTTTTGTTCAGACTGTTGATTGGTGCCAACAAGTACTCACAGGTATCCCCAAACAACAACGTCAGATATATCATCGTATATATATATATATATGTAACTATAGCATTTGTATTACAAGTTTCTGTTAAGGGATACCTGTGACAAGTACTCCCCGGTATCAGAACCGATGGGGTAGTGTGCTGAAATGTAAATGGCAGCTTTCAAGTTAGTCCCAGCATACAAAATAATAATAATAATTTAGTATTTATGATAAGAATTTGGAGAAAAGCTACGAAAATCGCCCATCTTAGATTCTCATTTGATTACCGTTGCCGGTTAACCTTTTCATTTGTATCTGGACCACTGGAGAAAATCTTTCGTGCAAACACTAAAACCACACAAACGACATATTGTTTATCTGGAAAAAAAAATCAAATTTTATGCCCTGATTTACCTTGGTATTAGTACGGTATTCAGTATTGACACAATACCAATACCAATATCGAGCGGTATTTTTGGTATACTTGACTTTAAATGCATGACTGAGTTAAGACTCACCCACTAATTTCATCTAAATAAAATAAAATTCCGTACACACGGCTCTCGTCTGATTTATACCCATTTTGCGTTTGTCAGGTATATTGTTAGCACTTTACTAAATAGCGGGAAACATTTTTCAGTACCGAAATTTCGGTAGTTTGAAATTTGCTCGGTACTGTAATTCGGTATTGACATGATACTGATACCAAATGGTATATACTGTATACCACCCAGATCTACTCTAAAAATTGTGAGCATGATCGTTTTGTTCACATGTTCATACAAATGTAATTTTTATAATCTATTTGTCATTCGGACATTAAATTCAGCAGGTTATGTAAAAGGGAAATGTGTTGTGTAAACCAGGGGTGGGGAAAAATTAAATTGTCAATCGGTCCCGCTTGACGTCATCATTAACGGGGGGGGGGGGGGGGTGACGGGAAAAAAGAAAGGAATAAAAAAAATAACTTTTTTATCGCATCAGTGAAAAAAAACACCCCACAAATTGTATATATTTTACATAATGGAATAAATAATATAAAAAAGGAATAAAAGTTATCAATTTAAATCCCATATATGTATAAAAAGTACGAGTATTCATTATAGTACTGTGTCCTGAAAATTAATAAAAGATTGCACCGTTGAAGCATTTGACAGCCTGAGCTAGCACATGTTTAGACAAAGAGATTAATAACGTCATCACTGATTGGATGAAATTTGACCTCTACTGGCTCTTGAGATAACCAGTACATGTAGCTGTTCTGCTTACTCCCACTTGTTAACAAAAAAGTGGAAACCTTTTGTTAATTTTAAAATCCTTTATAATTATTGGATAGACTACATTGAACAGTCAACAATAAATACATTTATTGATTATTTAAGTATATTTTATGCTATTTCAAGCAGTTTGTATTGCACAAAAGTCTCTTGCTTCGGACTGAGACACTCGACCCGACAAAGCTCCGTACATAGGTGTTGACAGGTGTTGATTGTAACCAGTTGCAAACTCTGGGTCCTTTGTTTTAATTGGAGTGTAATACCTTGATGGCTCTCTCACCAAGAATGGTGTTATTGTTAACGTCTGTTTTATCTCTTGACTGGCTCAGCAACTTTGACAAAATTAATGTCTAGCCTAGTGGCTGTGGATTGACACTACTGTAGGTCCGACTTCCGTGACTGACGATATATACTTAGGCAGACTTTAAAATCACAGACATCTGAAACACAAGCTATACTGACCACTATTTATTTATTATTTTAAATCATGCATGAGATACCGATGTCTGGGCAGGCTGGTCCACTTGACGGATAAGAATTTGTTCCAATAATAGAAATGGACAGGTGCTTCGGACCGACAAGAATGACAAAAGTGGGACCGGCAAACACATGTTTTTAAAAAATAATTTCGGTCTCAGAGATCGAGAATCGGTCCCAGACCGGGAGAAAAGGGCTTTTCCCCACCCCTGGTGTAAACCCATATTCAATTGTTTAAATTTATTTTTAAAAATAGTTACTGTAGTGTTTGATAAAATATTAGTTTGGACCAAGTGTATTTAGTGATTTTATGTTTGGTCTTGCATTCATAATAAAACATGTAGAGAGTTAATAACACTGTAAGATTATTGGTATCACAGTGATATCACACACGTGGAATATCACTTTAAAGACATTTGATTGGCTGCTCCATGGTGATGACCCACATATCAGTGAATGATATTTATCACTGGAGTACTCAATCTGAAACTGATTACTGTGTGATAGCCAAGTTAACTATCTGTATGTAAGTAGTAACACTATAAAATAAGTTTTGTTTGGAAATTAAGAAAAAAGAGTTTTAAACTGCTTTTGTGGATATATAAGAAATATATTACAACACCCATGTCCATTATGCACTCATTTATCTAATAACTTGTTTAAAAACATATTACATATTACATATATGACTCCTGAGGCAGGTAATCAAAATCTGCTGAGGTGTTCAAGTGGTTTTAAATTGAATTTGGTTTCTGTAATTTCCTAGAAAACACCTAATGGTTGACTTTATATTGATAAAAGGGAACATCAACTATTTTGATCATTTTATAATATATGATATTTATGATATAACGTATGTAATTAACTGGTGACACGAGGTATGGTTTAACTTGCCTGATGTTTTCAGTCACCCATGGTGATTGAGCATGACCATTAGATGCACACCATGAAATAACGTAGAAATGTTTTGATTGTGATTGGTTTCAGGACTGTCATCCTTGCAGTTCCGGTTGTCGTTCAACTCGAGTATGCTGAACGCCTGGACGTGCACGCCACTAACACTGTGTGAAATCATTGAGAAGAACCCTGCAGTCGGGCCCACAACACATGCAAGTACGTTGAGAAACGCTAGGCTCAGACTACCAACTACCAGCCAACTTTCTGCTCTCACAACTCGATTGTCGTCGTATACGACTTCTACGACTGTCCATTTGCTAGTCTGAGCGCTCTCACAACTCGATTGTCGTCGTATACAACTTGTACGACTGTCCACTTGCTAGTCTGAGCACTCTCACAACTCGATTGTCGTCGTATATGACTTGTACGACTGTCCACTTGCTAGTCTGAGCACTGTCACAACTCGATTCTCGTATTTAACCCATTAATTGTTGATCTGAGTGCACCCTTCATAAGTCGGGAGTTGGGGAAATTATAACACAACTGTTGAGTTGGCCAACTCCGTTGTAACAGTTGACAGTCTGAGCCTAGCATTAGTCTCTAACCATTTTCTATGTCTTACTTCTTGAGTTGTGTAAATATGACTTCTAGTATGTATTTAACACCTAAGAAACTAATAGTTATAATGTGAAGAAAAGTGTCCTGAGTTTGCTGTTATAGAATGTGGTTCCAACTAACAGAGATTTCTTAATTACTCAAATGACATATTGAAGACATTTTTTGGTTTAGAATATCAGTGTCTGTGTATACAAAGTGTTTCTGGTCATTGTAATATTGTTAGTAGCCCAAACCAGATTATACCTCCCAACGATTTTGTATGTACGAAACAGTATAAGCATGTATTTGGAAGTAAAATGAAGAATTAAGTTATATTTATGGTGTATATGGATGGAGCAGTAATGTATTTAGTTAGGGTTATGTACTGAATTACTATGCATTTGACTTGTTTAAATTCTGATCAATATCTAATCAGCACATCTTAACTTGTACATCAAATTCTGTGGTATGTACTGTTCTGCCTGAGGGAAAGTGTATATAAACGATCCCTTGCAGCTTTTCAGTAGAAATAACTTATGTTACAGCACTAGGTTTTGCTCTCTTTTAAACTAGTGTTAAAATAACCATACAATGTCATGTATGTTAGACACCAAATACCCATAGCGTCGGTGGGCCCATTGGGCTATTTCTCACTCCAGCCAGTGCACCACGACTGGTATATCAAAGGCTGTGGTATGTGATATCCTGTCTATGGGATGGTGAATATAAAAGATCCCTTACTGCTAATGGAAAAAGAGTAGCCCATGTAGTGGCGACAACAGGTTTCCTCTCTCATTATCTGTGTGGTCCTTAACCATATGTCCGACGTTATATAACCATAAATAAAATGTGTTGTGTGCGTCGTTAAATAAAACATGTTCTTTCCAAATACCCATAGTGTAGAAAATACTGAGTTGTAAATAGATATTCCTTTGGTTTTATTTTAGGTACAGAAACCACACAATCAGTTTCACTGGGCAAACAAGCTACATCTAGTGCAAAAGAAAGTTCTGATATAATTTCCCACACTACCCATGGCATGTTGTCGCCAGACGGGAAACGACGTGAAGGATCGTTTTACAGTAGTGTCACTGGAAACCAGTTTGGTGTGTCTGGCTTCACCAGCAAAGATGTGGAGGAGATAAAGCGACTGACGTCCGCCAGACGTCCATACACGGCATCAGACAACTCCAGCTCAAGCTGTGTGTCGTGTCCAGACACAGGTCACGTGGTCCCTCACCCTTACAGTCACGTGGTCCCACCTGCTCAAAGTCATGTAGTCCATCACACAGACAGCCACCTGGTCCCACGCCCTGACAGTCATGTGGTCCTACCTAATCTGTGGGAAGCTTCTGCTCTAGAAGACAGCATATTGGCACAAATTGAAGCAGAAAATGAGTCTGAGGCTGTGATAAGCAACCTAAACTCTTCGGATGATAAACACAAAGAAGAATCAGTTGTAGAAGGGAATGTATTAGAAGATAAAAATGCTGATATCTCAAACCAGCCATGTGGGGAGTACTCTCACGACACGTTCCTTGATGAAGATTCCATTTTCAGCACTAACAAGCTGATGGTGAATTGTGAAGTGGACACACTTGAGTCAGCAAAATGCATCAGCTTGGTCCCACCAACCAGTCCAAAACACAAGGCCCCGCCTGTCGAACCTGCCCTGTCACCAGCCATTGCCAACACTATAGAACAGAGTACAGACAACGTTCCCGACCTCTCCTCCATACGAAATGACATTTACAATGTTATAAGTGCAGCAGATGCACGGAGATCCAGCGTGGAGGAAGGCCCGTCTGTGAGCACCAACAGTCCCCGCGGTAACAGTCTAGGCTCAATGACTGGCTGGTCGTCACACATCTACGAGAAGACAACAAAACTCACAGAACAGAATCTGGCAAATTTCAAGGCCACTTCTGAAAGCAGACCTAAAGGTATGTAGGCATCGAAATAAGTTGAGAACGGTCGTTCAGGTTACCGGGAGGTTACGACATGTAAGAAAAGTCGAGAACGGTGTTTTGTTCTTGGCAAAAATTTCAGCTTTAACGGTAGTTTCATTTCTGAACGTAAACCAGGCAATGCATTCCGGACTTCCGCATTTCATTTTCTCGTAAGGAATTGCATCGATGTTCGCGCACACTTGTGCAATAGACCTCTTTCACATTCCAATGCGCATGTGCCCGTTGCGGGGTAACTCGAGGACGCAAACCGCGAACTCACGCAAAAATAGACCTGTGGACAAGTTGAGGGGCATAGACAATGGGAGGCCACGCAATAGGAATGTGAATATCTCCATGATTAATTATTCTATCAGTAGGGAACCTGAAAATTCTGTCGACATCCAACAAGACTTATTGGAGACATTTATGAATTATTGCTTATCACAAAATAAAAAATATTTTGTTGTTAACACCCGATAAACCATCAGTTCGGATTCGTACGCAGTAAATATCGGATATGGGCTGAAATAATATTATTGTGTGCGCACGTGTATGTATGCAGATATTTATTGTATTTAGCATAATTTAAATATTTATAAAGCATTATACAGATAAATACATTCAGGAGTCTTGTCGGGATTTCTTTTCACCAAGTTATTTAAAATTTTGTTCGGTATTTGGAATAAAATTAAATGATACATATGAAATTTGAGCTATGGTACTATAAAATATTAGAATCAGGCTCGTAGGAACGATATCTGGAGTTGGGGGAGGGGAGGGGGCACAATCTGTAGTGGAGGGACCCAGTCTAGTTGGTAGGGGGGCAAAAGCCATATTTTAAACTGGGTTTATAAAAGTGGGGCTATAGTCCCCCCTCCGACTTCTTGGTTGCTACCGTCCTGAGAATGGTCAGAAATGTAACTGTATTGCATATACAGCTATTTAAATTTCATGTCCCCAAATGACCTGGATAACGTAACAAGAACGTCTATCTGAGGTTCCATTTGCTGAAAGTTCGATCCTCCTCAGTGGGCCCGTTTGATTATTTTCTGTCCCAACCAGTGATCCATCAAAGGACGTCGTGTATGCTATCCTGTTTGTGGGATGTGAGAAGTATGCCATGTATCATTTATTATAAATACATTGGTATGACTGAAAACAAACGGTTTCTTGTCGTCGCTCTGTAACCAGGCCATTTTACATGCATTCCACAACTTAATGCAACTTCTTAACGTATATTTTGCAAAAAAAGTTTGTGTATTATTCTCAAGTTTAACCAGCGTCATCTCATTGTTTGGCAAGAGGTTCTATATATATATGGGGACACCCCCCCCCCCCCCCCCCCCTCCAACTACGGCTCCGTGCCTATTTGGCGCTCACGTTTGATGAGTTCCGTTTACATGAAATTTCCGCACACACACACACACACACACACACACGCACACACACACACGCTAATCATGCTGGCTACGGGCCTGAAGTTATATACACTATCATAAGTTAGACCAAACATCAAATTAGGTTTGTATCGGGTTGCATGGATCTACCACTCTGGAAAGGTTGCTACACTTTGTTATGTATAATCGTGTACGTTATAAAAACATGTGATACTTGCATACCATACCGATATATAGGACTTCTCCCTATACTTGTAAATGTGTATCAAAGTGCTGATGGTATCGCTAACGATCTCGACCAATGTTCTCCGATACAAAATACAAAATAGTAACCAAACACTATTGTACATACAGATATATGTTTACTTCAAACTGATCTTCATGTAAAAAAGAAGATGTCATCTCCTAAATTCTTCAAAACAAACAACGCAAACAGCATGTCAACTTTTACTTCCGCGTTTACATGTGATGTCAGACTTTGAGCTGCATTTACTCGGTTTCTGACGTCATATGCTAAGTTGTAGGTTTTCGTGTGTGACGGCTCATATGTTTTAAAACTTCGTAAATATCAGATATTATTTCAAGTGAAGTTGTATGTATCTGATATAAATGATAGTGAAAATAAAACAAAATAAAATAAAATAAAATAAGTAAATAAATAAATACATAAATAAATATTTTGTGGTTAGACATGTAACATTGATTAGTAGTTGTATGACTGTCTTTTTTAATGAAATGATAAAGGGAAAATAGAGCTGTGATAAAGGTCTATGTGAGTTAGGGGTTTTGTTGGGGGAAGGGGAGGCATATTTTATTAAATTTTAAATACTGATACATGCGGAGTATTAAACATCATGGGAAATACGTGTGAGTATTTAACCATAATTCTAATTGTTAAAAGTAAAAAACACATTCCACTAAAGTTAATTTTATTGTATGAATCTTTCAATTTTGCGTTGTTAAAATACCCTCCACAGGTGGCTCCAGAGACTTCATCTAAGTTAATGTTTCACTGCTTTTGGTCTTAAACTATTCCGATGTAAACTTTAGTAGACCGTTTTTCGCAGCCATTTTAACATCTTATACGTTAGTCACTAGAGATTCACAGCTCCTACGAATCTACTCATGACAACTGTCGATCATGCCCCCCAATTTGTATATAGCCTCGATACCGTCCAATTCGGCAAGGGGCGGTACTCTTCGCGCACATGTGCAATCGGAATGTGAAAGAGGTCTATTATAGCCATTCCACGTTAAAGCAGCGTCCACTAGATGAATTTACTTCCGCGTTTCGTTTTCTGATACGAAATTGCACCAATGTTCATTCGCACTTGTGCAATTTCGGCAATCCACATTTAAGCATCGCCCACTAGATAAATAAGTAGTAGTAACAGGAATTCAATTCTAACTTTCATATAGTTTGGTAACATATAGGTTACCAGGCTATATTTTGTGGTAACCTGTAAATGAGTTGCCAGACACGATGCTTATTTCGATGCCTGGGTATGTATTTCCTAACACACATTGTCTGATTCTTAATAAAACACATTGTCTCATTCTACTCTGAAGGGAAAGTAGACACATTGTCTCATTCTACTCTGGAGGGAAAGTAGACACATTGTCTCATTCTACTCTGGAGGGAAAGTTGTCTCATTCTACTCTGGAGGCAAAGTAGACACATTGTCTCATTCTACTCTGCAGGGAAAGTAGACACATTGTTTCATTGTACTCTGGAGGGAAAGTAGACACATTGTCTCATTCTACTCCGCAGGGAAAGTAGACACATTGTCTCATTCTACTCTGGAAGGAAAGTAGACAAATTGTCTCATTCTACTCTGGAGGAAAAGTAGACACATTGTCTCATTCTACTCTGGAGGGAAAGTTGTCTCATTCTAATCTGGAGGCAAAGTAGACACATTGTCTCATTCTATCTGGAGGAAAAGTAGACACTGTCTCATTCTAATCTGGAGGGAAAGTAGACACATTGTCTCATTCTACTCTGGAGGGAAAGTAGACACATTGTCTCATTCTATCTGGAGGAAAAGTAGACACTGTCTCATTCTACTCTGGAGGAAAAGTAGACACATTGTCTCATTCTACTCTGGAGGGAAAGTTGTCTCATTCTACTCTGGAGGGAAAGTAGACACATTGTCTCATTCTACTCTGGAGGGAAAGTTGTCTCATTCTAATCTGGAGGCAAAGTAGACACATTGTCTCATTCTACTCTGGAGGAAAAGTAGACACATTGTCTCATTCTACTCTGGAGGCAAAGTAGACACATTGTCTCATTCTACTCTGGAGGGAAAGTTGTCTCATTCTAATCTGGAGGCAAAGTAGACACATTGTCTCATTCTATCTGGAGGAAAAGTAGACACTGTCTCATTCTACTCTGGAGGGAAAGTAGACACATTGTCTCATTCTACTCTGGAGGGAAAGTAGACACATTGTCTCATTCTACTCTGGAGGGAAAGTTATCTCATTCTAATCTGGAGGCAAAGTAGACACATTGTCTCATTCTATCTGGAGGAAAAGTAGACACTGTCTCATTCTACTCTGGAGGGAAAGTAGACACATTGTCTCATTCTACTCTGGAGGGAAAGTTGTCTCATTCTAATCTGGAGGGAAAGTAGACACATTGTCTCATTCTACTCTGGAGGGAAAGTTGTCTCATTCTACTCTGCAGGGAAAGTAGACACATTGTTTCATTCTACTCTGGAGGGAAAGTAGACACATTGTCTCATTCTACTCTGCAGGCAAAGTAGACACATTGTCTCATTCTACTCTAGAGGGAAAGTTGTCTCATTCTAATCTGGAGGGAAAGTAGACACATTGTCTCATTCTACTCTGGAGGGAAAGTAGACACATTGTCTCATTCTACTCTGGAGGGAAAGTTGTCTCATTCTAATCTGGAGGGAAAGTAGACACATTGTCTCATTCTACTCTGGAGGGAAAGTTGTCTCATTCTAATCTGGAGGCAAAGTAGACACATTGTCTCATTCTACTCTGTCTCATTCTAATCTGGAGGCAAAGTAGACACATTGTGTCTCATTCTCACTCTGGAGGGAAAGTAGACACATTGTCTCATTCTACTCTGGAGGGAAAGTAGACACATTGTCTCATTCTACTCTGCAGGGAAAGTAGACACATTGTCTCATTCTACTCTGGAGGGAAAGTAGACACATTGTCTCATTCTACTCTGGAGGGAAAGTTGTCTCATTCTAATCTGGAGGCAAAGTAGACACATTGTCTCATTCTACTCTGGAGGGAAAGTTGTCTCATTCTAATCTGGAGGCAAAGTAGACACATTGTCTCATTCTACTCTGGAGGGAAAGTAGACACATTGTCTCATTCTACTCTGGAGGGAAAGTAGACACATTGTCTCATTCTACTCTGGAGGGAAAGTTGTCTCATTCTACTCTGGAGGGAAAGTAGACACATTGTCTCATTCTACTCTGGAGGCAAAGTAGACACATTGTCTCATTCTACTCTGGAGGGAAAGTAGACACATTGTCTCATTCTACTCTGGAGGGAAAGTAGACACATTGTCTCATTCTACTCTGGAGGGAAAGTAGACACATTGTCTCATTCTACTCTGGAGGGAAAGTAGACACATTGTCTCATTCTACTCTGCAGGGAAAGTAGACACATTGTCTCATTCTACTCTGGAGGGAAAGTTGTCTCATTCTACTCTGGAGGCAAAGTAGACACATTGTCTCATTCTACTCTCCGAAGTGGAAGTAGACACATTGTCTGATTCTACTCTGGAGGGGAATTGTCTCATTCTACTCTAGGGAAAGTAGACACATTGTCTCATTCTGCAGGCAAACTCCATTCTACTCTGGAGGCGAAGTAGACACATTGTCTCATTCTACTCTGTAGGGAAAGTAGATACACTGTCTCATTCTACTCTGGAGGCAAAGTAGACACATTGTCTCATTCTACTCTGAGGGAAAGTAGACACATTGTCTCATTCTACTCCTTAGGAAAAGTACACACTGTCTCATTCTACTCTGGAGGGAAAGTTGTCTCATTCTAATCTGGAGGCAAAGTAGACACATTGTCTCATTTCTGGAGGGAAAGTTGTCTCATTCTAATCTGGAGGCAAAGTAGACACATTGTCTCATTCTACTCTGGAGGGAAAGTAGTCTCATTCACACTGTCTCATTCTACTCTGGAGGGAAAGTTGTCTCTACTCTGGAGGAAAAGGACACTGTCTCAAAGGGAAAGTAGACACATTGTCTCATTCTACTCTGGAGGGAAAGTTGTCTCATTCTACTCTGGAGGCAAAGTAGACACATTGTCTCATTCTATCTGGAGGAAAAGTAGACACTGTCTCATTCTAATCTGGAGGGAAAGTAGACACATTGTCTCATTCTACTCTGGAGGGAAAGTAGACACATTGTCTCATTCTACTCTGGAGGGAAAGTAGACACATTGTCTCATTCTACTCTGGAGGGAAAGTAGACACATTGTCTCATTCTACTCTGGGGGAAAGTAGACATTGTCTCATTCTACTCTGAAGGGAAAGTAGACACATTGCGTACTGTTATAAAAGATCCCTTGTTGCCTTTTTGCTATCAGTATAATGAAAGTGAAGAAAGCGGATTTCCTCTATGTATTTTTCTCAACCCGATCTGAATTACATTTATAATAGAACTGTTTTCCTGATACCAATTCATAAACAGATGATTACCTGAACAGTCCAGGTATTTGTAATAAGGAACTGGTTTGGAGAACAGGTACCCCCAAACAGAAACCCCTAATACAAATAATATAGTTACATAGGGGCCTATATAAAGATTATATAACGTTACTATAACATATCTGACGTCATTGTTTGGGGATACCTGTGGTTTGAAATAGGTGTCAGCATTGTTAAAAGTATAACATTTCCAATACTTGCATAGAATATATGTAAACGTCCTATTAAATATATGTGCCCATCCCTTAAAAATATGTTTTTGTCTTCAGGAACATGGATTTAGGTAAGATTAAGTTATCATTAGTTTATGCCTGATACATATCTGATACACAGACTTTCAAATTCTCAAAAACACGAGCTATGTGTTATACATCATTATTTATGCCTACTCTAAGAGATACACTGTTTCAATCTGTTTTACTGTGCATGTAGGCCTACTTTGTAGCTCTAATAACGAGTAAGAAAATTACTAATCCCACTCGTTGGGAATTCAAAAGACTATTCCCTTTTAAAACTGAAACACTTCTCCAACTTTAAATAACTAACTTACGTCATACGACGTCACTTATAACAGTTGACAGCACACAAACCCTAATAATTTGTTATTTCAAGCCTCTGAATATGCATCTACATGTATTACAATAACTAAAAGTCAGTAAAACAGTTTAATTGGCAAATAATTATATGGTTGTTACTTTGATAACTTCATTTAATAGAAAGATTAAATGTTATTATTGAAGATAGGTAACTAGTTGTACGCACTCATATACCACTGGGGGTTTGAACACCCCATTATTGAAAAGGGGATTATTTGTGATAATTGTAACAACAGTGACGGACATTCTGTGTGGATGCTTCTGAAGGATGTTTTTACAGAAGCCATTGACACTTTCGCTCAGTTTGGATCTACAATTGTAGTGGTTCACTCAGTCTATCACCAGCATCATTCACCCATCTTAGTTGGGTTTGGTGTACTAGACATAGATGCACATTTAAAGGGACATTCCTGAGTTTGCTGCAATTTTTAAGATGTTATCGACTAACAGAGACTTTTTGACAATTGTAATTACATATCAAATATATTTTCCTGCATAGCATATTAGTGGTTGTATATTAAACGTGTTTCTGATCGTTCTAATATTTGTACTAGCGTAAATTTCATTTTATTTCCTAAAATATTTTTTTTTCGTATGTACGAGTTTGGGCTTCTTAGAAATATTAAGACGACCAGAAATACATGGAATATACAGACACTGATTTTGTAAACAAGAAAATATATTTAATATGTAAGTTTAATCGTAGAAATATTTTATTAGTCGGAAACATTTTACAATGCAGCAAACTCAGGAATGTCCCTTTAAGCTGTTATTTGTCAAATTAAACATTATTAAACTTGAATTTGGGCAAACATATATAGTAGAATCTCATTGGGTCGAACTCGGAAGGTTTGAATATACCGCAACACTCAAACCAAAAACAAAGTCCAGAGTTACACTTACACAATATTGACCAAATGGTTAGGTCGAACTACTCGATGGGTCGAACACTTTCTCAAGCACTGATGCGGTTCAAGCCAATGGAATTCAACTGTATACTTTATTATTAATTTATTAAAATATTAATTTACAAATTGTGTTCCATTTGTAAATGCACTTCCACTAAGGTAGACCACTGTCACTTTTCACACCCTTGTTTAGGCTTAGTACACAATAAATATAATATATCTCACCATAATTTCACTTGAAATCCATATTTCATAAAAGGTAAAGCAATTTTAATCATAAGATTTTCTTCAAACACATTCAAGTGCATTAGTAATGTTTAAAAAAAAAATCAATAGTAATTTTGCATTGGAATTTTCCAGCTTTCTGAAAACGGAAATGTCATGTACTTGGTTTATGGTTATTGTAAGGAGCTGCAAAGTGACGTCACTGGAATACTGATGTCATTCAAATTCAAAATTAGCTATATTATTACAATGCTTTACAACATTAAAATAAAAACTGATCTACTAACCTTGACCCCTGTTAAAATTCTGTAACACGCAGACAACGCTGTTTACAGGTCAGTATTTTTTTTTTTTTTTTGACTGGCCTCGGTGGCGTCGTGGTTAGGCCATCAGTCTACAGGCTGGTAGGTACTGGGTTCGGATCCCAGTAGAGGCATGGGATTTTTAATCCAGATACCCGACTCCAAACCCTGAGTGAGTGCTCCGCAAGGCTCAATGGGTAGGTGTAAACCACTTGCACCGACCATAACTGGTTCAACAAAGGTCATGGTTTGTGCTATCCTGCCTGTGGGAAGCGCAAATAAAAGATCCCTTGCTGCTAATCGTAAAGAGTAGCTCATGTAGTGGCAACAGCGGGTTTCCTCTCAAAATCTGTGTGGTTCTTAACCATATGTCTGACGCCATATAACCATAAATAAAATGTATTGAGTGTGTCGTTAAATAAAACATTTCTTTCTTTTTTTTTTTTTTTTTTTTTTCATAATTCTACATAAAATATTAATTATAAGTTTTAAAAGATGAAAGAAGTAAAAGGTACCTTTTGTCAAATACAGGTATATCATATCAAAACATAACCGTTGGATTGTTTCATTCATTGTGTACGAAGCCAAAACAAGGGTGCGAAAAGTGTCTGTCGTCGATCTTAGTTTATCTGTGCACCAGCTTGCAGTGGTTCATAAATTGACCTCAGTGATGTCGTAGTTAAGTCATCAGACATAAGGCTGGTAGGCACTGGGTTCGCAGCCCGGTACTGGCTCCCACCCAGAGCAAATTTTAATCACTAAGTGTATAAGACCACTATATACATGTATAACAACATCTCTCTCACTAACCACTAACAAGTAATGACTAACCCACTGTCCTGGACAGACAGCCCAGATAGCCGAGGTGTGTGTATCCAGGACAGCGTGCTAGAACTGTAATTGGATGTAAATGAATGTTGAATGAACTGGTTCTTACATGTAATTCATGTGGAACACCATGCAAGGTTTCATAGTTAGCATGCTTCTTTCAGCCAGAATGTGTGTGGACATTGTGCCCTTATAACAGTTGGCTATCATAATATTCTAAAACAATATTGTGTCAGTTTTCCTCTTCTATACCCTCTTTTTGCAGACACCTTCACAAACATGTACATGTATATATTACATGCAAGTTAAATCTATTTCTGTTTTAGCTGCAAGTTTTGGTGCCCTCCTAAAAACATACGCACCATCTAACTCCATGTCTAATCCTTCCATTGATGATGTCATCCAGAATCTTCCCAGCCCCACGGACTCTACGGATTGTTCACCAGTAAGAATGAAACATTCCCAGGTTAGTGATCACATAGCACTCTCAGAAAACATTCCCAGGTTAGTGATCACATAGCACTGTCAGAAAACATTCCCAGGTTAGTGATCTCATAGCACTGTCAGAAAACATTCCCAGATTAGTGATCACATAGCACTGTCAGAAGACATTCCCAGGTTAGTGATCACATAACACTGTCAGAAAACATTCTCAGGTTAGTGATAACATAGCACTGTCAGAAAACATTCCCAGGTTAGTGATTCCGTAGCACTGTCAGAAAACAGTCCCAGGTTAGTGATCACATAGCAATGTCTGCTTGATGGTCTGGACATATAATCAGAAAACATTCCCAGGTTAGTGATCACATAGCACTTTCTGCTTGATGGCCTGGACATATAATCAGAACACATTCCCAGGTTAGTGATCACATAGCACTGTCTGCTTAATGACCTGGGCATATAATCAGAAAACATTCCCAGGTTAGTGATCACATAGCACTGTCTGAAAACATTCCTAGGTTAGTGATCACATAGCACTGTCTGAAAACATTCCCAGGTTAGTGATCACATAGCACTGTCTGCTTGATGACCTGGGCATATAATCAGAAAACATTCCCAGGTTAGTGATCACATAGCACTGTCTGCTTGATGACCTGGGCATATAATCAGAAAACATTCCCAGGTTAGTGATCACATAGCACTGTCTGCTTAATGGCCTGGGCATATAATCAGAAAACATTCCCATGTTAGTGATCACATAGCACTGTCTGAAAACATTCCCAGGTTAGTGATCACATAGCACTGTCTGAAAACATTCCCAGGTTAGTGATCACATAGCACTGTCTGATTGATGGCCTATGCATATAATCAGAAAACATTCCTAGGTTAGTGATCACATAGCACTGTCTGAAAACATTCCTAGGTTAGTGATCACATAGCACTGTCTGAAAACATTCCTAAGTTAGTGATCACATAGCACTGTCTGCTTGATGGCCTGGGCATATAATCAGAAAACATTCCCAGGTTAGTGATCACATAGCACTGTCTGAAAACATTCCCAGGTTAGTGATCACATAGCACTGTCTGCTTGATGGCCTGGGCATATAATCAGAAAACATTCCCAGGTTAGTGATCACATAACACTGTCTGAAAACATTCCCAGGTTAGTGATCACATAGCACTGTCTGCTTGATGGTCTGGGCATATAATCAGAAAACATTCCCAGGTTAGTGATCACATAGCACTGTCTGAAAACATTCCCAGGTTAGTGATCACATAGCACTGTCTGAAAACATTCCTAGGTTAGTGATCACATAGCACTGTCTGCTTGATGGCCTGGGCATATAATCAGAAAACATTCCCAGGTTAGTGATCACATATCACTGTCTGAAAACATTCCCAGGTTAGTGATCACATAGCACTGTCTGAAAACATTCCCAGGTTAGTGATCACATAGCACTGTCTGCTTGATGGCCTGGGCATATAATCAGAAAACATTCCCAGGTTAGTGATCACATAGCACTGTCTGAAAACATTCCCAGGTTAGTGATCACATAGCACTGTCTGAAAACATTCCCAGGTTAGTGATCACATGGCAATGTCTGCTTGATGGTCTGGGCATATAATCCGAAAACATTCCCAGGTTAGTGATCACATAGCACTGTCTGCTTGATGGCCTGGGCATATAATCAGAAAACATTCCCAGGTTAGTGATCACATAGCACTGTCTGCTTGATGACCTATGCATATAATCAGAAAACATTCCTAGGTTAGTGATCACATAGCACTGTCTGAAAACATTCCCAGGTTAGTGATCACATAGCACTGTCTGAAAACATTCCCAGGTTAGTGATCACATAGCACTGTCTGCTTGATGACCTGGGCATATAATCAGAAAACATTCCCAGGTTAGTGATCACATAGCACTGTCTGAAAACATTCCCAGGCTAGTGATCACATAGCACTGTCTGCTTGATGGCCTGGGCATATAATCAGAAAACATTCCCAGGTTAGTGATCACATAACACTGTCTGAAAACATTCCCAGGTTAGTGATCACATAGCACTGTCTGCTTGATGGTCTGGGCATATAATCAGAAAACATTCCCAGGTTAGTGATCACATAGCACTGTCTGAAAACATTCCCAGGTTAGTGATCACATAGCACTGTCTGAAAACATTCCTAGGTTAGTGATCACATAGCACTGTCTGCTTGATGGCCTGGGCATATAATCAGAAAACATTCCCAGGTTAGTGATCACATATCACTGTCTGAAAACATTCCCAGGTTAGTGATCACATAGCACTGTCTGAAAACATTCCCAGGTTAGTGATCACATAGCACTGTCTGCTTGATGGCCTGGGCATATAATCAGAAAACATTCCCAGGTTAGTGATCACATCGCACTGTCTGAAAACATTCCCAGGTTAGTGATCACATAGCACTGTCTGAAAACATTCCCAGGTTAGTGATCACATGGCAATGTCTGCTTGATGGTCTGGGCATATAATCCGAAAACATTCCCAGGTTAGTGATCACATAGCACTGTCTGCTTGATGGCCTGGGCATATAATCAGAAAACATTCCCAGGTTAGTGATCACATAGCACTGTCTGCTTGATGACCTATGCATATAATCAGAAAACATTCCTAGGTTAGTGATCACATAGCACTGTCTGAAAACATTCCCAGGTTAGTGATCACATAGCACTGTCTGAAAACATTCCCAGGTTAGTGATCACATAGCACTGTCTGCTTGATGACCTGGGCATATAATCAGAAAACATTCCCAGGTTAGTGATCACATAGCACTGTCTGAAAACATTCCCAGGTTAGTGATCACATAGCACTGTCTGCTTGATGGCCTGGGCATATAATCAGAAAACATTCCCAGGTTAGTGATCACATAACACTGTCTGAAAACATTCCCAGGTTAGTGATCACATAGCACTGTCTGCTTGATGGTCTGGGCATATAATCAGAAAACATTCCCAGGTTAGTGATCACATAGCACTGTCTGAAAACATTCCCAGGTTAGTGATCACATAGCACTGTCTGAAAACATTCCTAGGTTAGTGATCACATAGCACTGTCTGCTTGATGGCCTGGGCATATAATCAGAAAACATTCCCAGGTTAGTGATCACATATCACTGTCTGAAAACATTCCCAGGTTAGTGATCACATAGCACTGTCTGAAAACATTCCCAGGTTAGTGATCACATAGCACTGTCTGCTTGATGGCCTGGGCATATAATCAGAAAACATTCCCAGGTTAGTGATCACATAGCACTGTCTGAAAACATTCCCAGGTTAGTGATCACATAGCACTGTCTGAAAACATTCCCAGGTTAGTGATCACATGGCAATGTCTGCTTGATGGTCTGGGCATATAATCCGAAAACATTCCCAGGTTAGTGATCACATAGCACTGTCTGCTTGATGGCCTGGGCATATAATCAGAAAACATTCCCAGGTTAGTGATCACATAGCACTGTCTGCTTGATGACCTATGCATATAATCAGAAAACATTCCTAGGTTAGTGATCACATAGCACTGTCTGAAAACATTCCCAGGTTAGTGATCACATAGCACTGTCTGAAAACATTCCCAGGTTAGTGATCACATAGCACTGTCTGCTTGATGACCTGGGCATATAATCAGAAAACATTCCCAGGTTAGTGATCACATAGCACTGTCTGAAAACATTCCCAGGTTAGTGATCACATAGCACTGTCTGCTTGATGACCTATGCATATAATCAGAAAACATTCCCATGTTAGTGATCACATAGCACTGTCTGCTTGATGACCTATGCATATAATCAGAAAACATTCCCATGTTAGTGATCACATAGCACTGTCTGCTTGATGACCTATGCATATAATCAGAAAACATTCCCATGTTAGTGATCACATAGCACTGTCTGCTTGATGACCTATGCATATAATCAGAAAACATTCCTAGGTTAGTGATCACATAGCACTGTCTGAAAACATTCCTAGGTTAGTGATCACATAGCACTGTCTGAAAACATTCCCAGGTTAGTGATCACATAGCACTGTCTGCTTGATGGCCTGGGCATATAATCAGAAAACATTCCCAGGTTAGTGATCACATAGCACTGTCTGAAAACATTCCCAGGTTAGTGATCACATAGCACTGTCTGAAAACATTCCCAGGTTAGTGATCACATAGCACTGTCTGAAAACATTCCCAGGTTATAGTGATCACATAGCACTGTCTGCTTGATGACTTGGGCATATAATCAGAAAACATTCCCAGGTTAGTGATCACATAGCACTGTCTGCTTGATGACTTGGGCATATACTGTAAAATACTTTATTTTCGTTGGATCAAATTTTTGCGATTTAATGAAAATATTTATTACTGTCAAAATACTCTGTTAGTATGATTTGTGATTGACCAACAGGCAAAACATTTAATGTGAAGACCCAAAATGTACTATGAGTATAGATTCGCTGTACAAGCGCACCTCGGATTATGTTCACTTCCACATTTTAACATTTCCTAAACATGTGTTGCTTTCATCACCAGCGCTTATGAAAGAAAACCATACAAAACGTAGTATTGTTTGTTATCTTATAATATATTGTCGTACTTGTATATTGTTTGTTTGTTTTTTATTTAAAATTTTAAGTCTTTGCATTGTTACTACTATAGTCCTGTGCAAAAAAAAACTGAACGAGGTCCAGACCTGTCAACCTTTAGTCAAGAGAAAGCAGGAGGTGTGTGTTGAAAAAGCAGGAGATTTGGTCAAAAAGCAGGAGATTTTTTAAATTCACACAATTTAACCCAAAATCGCAAGATTTAAAAAAAACATTATTACAATAAGTTATATGAATACTTTATAATGTCATATATACTTCTTAACTTTAGATCTTGGCATTAAAAAAAAACAAAAAAAACAATTATTATTATTATTATTTTTTTTTTTTTAAGTTTAAATATTATTATGATTTAATACATATTTAAAAAAAAAAAAAATATTTTATCCAAAAATGTTAAGAACATGAACAAGAAATAAAAAATTAATTAGTACATTTACGGTATTACACTTACAGCCTTACAGGTTGCGTTACATTATCATTTGTGGTTAGTGTACCTAAGTACCAAAGACAAATTTATATAAATCTTATAAATTAATATTCAGTTTTTACTATAATGAGGAACGGTGGCGTGGTACTGATTTAAAATCATTATAATGATGCAATAAACATTGTATTTTCATTAATCATAAGTAAAACCTCATTACGGACATCGTGTGAAATATTCCGGAATTATACCCATTTCCGTGAGTAACTTTATGTCAATGTCAAACACAACATTTTTTAATTGTACAAAAATAATTTCTTGAAGTGTACCCTTATAACCAACATTTTACCGCACAAACATACAAAATTAACTGACACAAGTATGTTTATACAGCTAATTGGTCTTTTCGTTGTCTTGCTGTGACATGTGATTTTAACATGCATCGTGTGTATCGCTGTCAACTCGGGAGTCTGGCAGTTCAGATTTGTCATAGTTGCATTATGTAATCCAGTGGGAAGACATTTTACAATTCAGAGGTGTTATTAGAACTAAATTGGATATTTTTTTTTTTTTATATGGCAACACTGAATGTCAATACACAGCCTGTTTAATTAGCGGCAACACGCTTCATAGCCATTACGATGACAACAAACATTATAATAACACATCATTTTATAAACTCCATGTGCTTTTTTAACAATATAAATAGGGTATCCCACAATTCTCACTTCGGCAAAGGTTAAACAGTCGGGACAATTCGGCCTGTTACATTCTCGGAAACCGAAAGTAGTCAACATTTTCCGAATGAGAAAAAAAGGCAGAGTTACTTCCCTTCTGTTATTTTGACAAAAGAGGATCGATTTTTTTTTATGCTTACAAAAATGTCATTTAACAGGAGAAACTGTCTCCCGCACAGGGGTAAGGAGATTTGATCTAATACCGGGAGACTCCCGCGGAATCCGGGAGGGTTGACAGGTCTGACGAGGTCTCAGGTCTGATTGAATGAGACTACTTTATTTCTCCTCTTTATTTGTTTTAATACCCAGTTTACATCCACCTTTAATTTCACGTGGAGGTTTTTTTACGAATTTTATTCAAACATGAAAATAAACAATTTTACAGTACCGTAAAATGGGGTAATAAGGGACTGCCTGGTAATGAGGGACATTTTTCTGAAAAAAACTTTCATTGCATATTTTCATTTTGTTTTGATACAGAGAAGCAAAGCAACATTTTTTTATTGAAGACTAATGTGTTGTTGAAGAATACAAGGTAAGTTGTTTATTCATTATTGCTTGTATGTTGGGATAGAGTAGATTGAAAAAATATGCGAATTTCATAAAAAAATTATGTTGGTCAAACCTTTATCTGCCCAGGATTAGCCAAAAGAAGTACACAAGAAATCACCATTGCTAGAAGTAATGAAACATATAAGATACAATTTTATAGAATATCACAAGGATATGAGTATTTATTGTGATAAAAAAATTATCATTTTTAATTTCAGGTAAAAAGTGCTTCAACTTGGGGTAATAAGAGACGGTATGCCGCACACATATAAACCAAAGCTGGGTGCAAAAATTTGCAAAAAACATTCAAAAGAAGACATTAAAGGCTGTGAATATTGTTAATAGTGGACTTTGAGTCTGAATGTACAAGAAGACGACTATGTCTTGTTCACTTACGATAATGAGATATATCCAGGTGTAATAACATTGATGAAGGATAACAGATGCTCAATAAAAGCAATGGAGAAGAGTGGTGGGAATTGGAAGTAGCCCAAAACAACTGGCATTTTATTCTATCCAATGGAGGACTTGAAACAAAATATCGAAAAACAGAACGCATTGAAAAGGGGTGTTATGGAAGTGAAGGAATTGAAGCTTCATTTTGCCCAAAAGAAAGAAACTGATGACATGTGTTACAATTGTTTAGATGACAAAAACTATTGTTAAAACATTTTCTGTTGTATTTTAAACCATCCAAGATCTGGAGAAAGATTATTTTAATTTTTCTGTGATTAGTTCATTTTGTGCCAAAAGGAGAACCCCGCCGGGCTCACTCAGGTTTATTTAGAGCTCTGATTTACTTGTTTTCTATTGTTTTGTTGTGAAACATTATTAATTTTTTTTTTTTAAATATGCTCTTTGTTCCTTATAACCCCTATTGAAGTTATAATAGGAACATCAACTAAAACCAATGGCAATCCCTTATAACCCCATCCATGGGGTAATAAGGGACAGTCATTAGAAAAAAAATTAAAATACTTGGAGTTTAGATTTTGGAACATGGCATGACCCATTGAGAAGTCTGATCAAGTAGTCACAAAATGACATAGGTCTTCCTCCCACAACAGTTAGATGTATTGATAATTTATAAGAAAAGTGTCAAAATTGTACCCTTATTACCCCATGTTACGGTAATCAGAAACATGGCATTGTACAGTTCTCAAAAACAGATTTTATATGAAAATCTTGACATCCAGTATCTGATAATTTTTATTGAATTAAGAATTTGCCTTGGTTGTTTTGAAACATGTAGAACTGGCCTGAGTCTACTTGATATACGTTTGTATAGTAGTGAATTATACAAAGTAAGAGCATCATTGGCAGGGCTGGACCGGCCTAGGTGGCGTCGTGCCAGGCCATCGGCCTACAGGCTGGTAGGTACTGGGTTCGGATCCCAGTCGAGGCATGGGATTTTTAATCTAGATACCGACTCCAAACCCTAAGTGAGTGCTCCGCAAGGCTCAATGGGTAGGTGTAAACCACTTGCACCGACCAGTGATCCATAACTGGTTCAACAAAGGCCATGGTTTGTGCTATCCTGCCTATGGGAAGTGCAAATAAAAGATCCCTTGCTGCTAATCGGAAGAGTAGCCCATGTAGTGGCGACAGCGGGTTTCCTCTCAAAATCTGTGGTCCTGAACCATATGTTTGACGCCATATAACCATAAATAAAATGTGATGAGTGCGTCATTAAATAAAACATTTATTTCTTTTTTCATTGGCAGGGCTATATATGTGTGTAATTAGTACATGTATAATAGGAATAGTGGGAGGTAGCTGCTTCAGTAGTATTTGAGTTGGTAAATAAAACTAGTCTACTAACAGATTCCATGGTTCAATAGCCATGCAGTGCAGTAACATCACTTTTAGCTGAGAAGTTATATACCTGTTATTAGGGGTGAATATTTTACCATGCAGATTGCAATACAGAAGTCCTGATACAGTATATATGTATATATAATGGTACACTTTTTGAAAACCAGTTTTCACTGTACACATATTTTAGTATTAATATTGTGTTTTCTTTAGAAATTTTGCAGTGGCACATATTTTTAAAATTAATATATAATTTTTTTATATTATTTTATATATAATTTGTTTTATTAAAACTAGAACTGGATTTAAACTAATATTCTTACTTTAATCATAAAATTAGAATTAACTCCAAACCTTGTGGTGCTCTGCATAAGAGGTGGAGGAAATGACTATCGACTAACAAAAATGGCTAGCTTTCGCTGGTTTTACTGTCAAAATAAATATGTGAGCTAAACTAAAGTTCATGAAAACAACAACTAGATGCATTTTAGTGCACGTAGCTGTCCTAACTTACACAATATCCGAGTCATGACACATTATTTTCATGATTTACAGTATGTTATAGTTTTAGGCTTTGTACTTTACTGGTATTGCTGGTGCAACTACATGTATATAGGGTGTATAAATACTACCAAATCAAATCCCCATAGACAACAATAGTAACATGTGGTTAAAACTCCTACCTGCAGCGTATCAATCGTATCGATTAATATAAATTATATATACTACCACCCCTCACCCTTAAAGTGAAGCAGAAAAAATTGGGATTGAAGCTGCTCATTTCAGAGATGACGAGTAGCGTCTATGACTACCCTAGTTCCGCACAAAATTTGAGTACTTTTTTACAGGTACCACCATACATATTTCAAGCACAATTGGCTACTTGACACAGTGGTACTAGATGAAATAAAATTGCATACATGTTTTACCCAGATGAAACTAATTTGTTTTACAGCCAACACACTCACATTTATCACCAATCACAGGACTTGTGGTGTTAACTTCTCTATCAAACATTTGGTGCACCTCGAACTTTGACCCAGCTATTTGGTTTGGTACTACCTATAATGTTTGCAGATCTTCAGTTAAACATAGTTATTGTCTAATTTAAGCAGCAGTAATTTTTTATGATGAATTGCCCATCAAACAACTGGAATCAGTCTGTCAGGTCACATCAAAACTTCATGTATACTGTGTTTAATCTGAAATGAAATAATGAGTATTTTCTATTACATTATGCCTTATGTCCGGGTATTTCAGATTTTCCATTGAACATTTCAGAGTAGCAATGAACAGACTGAGGGTGATTTTGAAATTTTACAAGCAGTTTCTCCGTACTTGATTCTCGAGGCTGAGACAGTGAGTGGAGCATGCTATACTAGTGCTATACTAGTAACAGCTCTGTGTTGTGGGGTCATTTCATGTCTGTTTGGGGTTACACACCACCATTAACTTTTGTACACATTTCAAAGCAATACTTTGTCAGAATGTAATTCTGATCAATTTTCTTTTCAAGGTCACAAGGGCAACAAGGTCAAATTCAAGGTCAAAATGAAGGTCAAAAGGTCATCACACTTTAACTTACACCCACCCCAGAAATAATGGCAGATTTAGAATCCTTGGGCAATTCCCATTGAAGAGATGCCATTCCCATCAAGATTAGACCAGTGGTTACTTATTTATGGACGTTCAAATATAGCCCCCCCCCCCCCCCCCCCCCCCCCCCCCCCCAATCTTTTTGTGATTTTTGCCAAAATGGGCAGGCTGTAGCACCCAAACCGCTGGTCCGATTGAGCTCATCTTTGAGTGACAGAATGACACTACTGTCCTAGATCACTACAAACAGTAACTACATGGACAATGGTGGTGTGATACCTTATTTAGTTGATCATAACATTTCAGTTAATTCTTCACAAAACTGCATGTCCAGTGGTGTTGCCTGTGGATTTTATTAATATATAATATAATTTCTTTGAATGTTATGTTTCCATTTATTAATTACTAACATACACTCACATTGAACAACAACTAACTACATGTACAATCACTAGAATATTTTTAAACATGAGAATACATGTAGTTGTTTCATATTCAGTATGCAGTTCTTAGATGAGATAAGAGACTAGGGCCCGTACTTATAAAACTTTTAGAGTCCAGGCTCAGTCTCTAATGACGTCACACGCATATAATTTGTATATATAGTGGAGCAGCAGAGACCACCAATTTTCGAGATAGTCCAACCCAGAGTTCAACATAGGCTGAGATTTCATCAAAATGTTCGTCTTGGGGTCAGGATTCAGAAAACCAATATTGACATTGTGGCAAATTAGTGCGGGCTGAGAAATTTGGGGTCGAAAATACGCGTTTTGGTGTGAAAAATAAGAACAAGTGAAAATGCTAAATTCTAAAGCATTTGCATACAACTGGTTTAATTATTACATTTTGAGGTTTAAATTACTTTTATCAAATGCAGCATAACCATATCAACTAAATTTACTGAATTTGTTTGTTTGTATATGGACATTATATAAGAAAAATTATGCTTACAAGAACGTCTTCAAGCAACAAATGTGTATACCAAAACAAAAAGTTTTGACATGATATATAATTATCTTCTTGAATTAAAATATCAAATTGTTAAAAATTGAAGAATACAGGAACAAGTTATATAAATTCAGTACTGACTAAAGTATGACAAGTATGTAACAAAATGTGACAAGTATATAACCAATATGTGACAAGTATATGACCAATATGTGACAAGTGTATGACCATTCATTGTAGAATCTGAAACATTAGCTATAATATGCACAGCAAACTGTAGTCAACTCTTGTAGCGAAAACTACACCTATTCAATGAGAAACATAGCTTCAGTTTAGTCACTGTCACTATCTATAGTTTGCTATGGTCAATGGGTTAGAACACTAGTTTTGTCAGAAAGTTCATTTGTTCATAAATGCAAATAGTAGTTACATGCCTGACCATCTTCTTATGCAGTATGCTGAACAACTAAACTATTCAAATTGTTGAGACGTTCAGGAGCTGTTGGTGACCGATCACTAGAATTCCAAGCTTATGTTATCTTCTAACATATTGCACCCCTGCGTGTGCTGTAACCTCACCGTGGTGCAGGGGTGTAACATTCTCTTTGAGAATGGCCAATACAGCACAAATTGAAGTTTAGAGTAAAATTCGGTGTCCGTAAAATTCTGTGATATTTGTATTTGTATGTTTGCACAGTTCTTTACACTGTTTTTGTTTAAACCTTGAATTTTTATGTTGATGTTGATCATCACTTTATTTATTTGCATTACCATAGTTTGACACCCAATAGCCGATGTATTTTTCGTGCTGGGGTGTCGTTAAACATTCATTCATTCATTCTAACATATTGCAATGTTGGCATTACTCCATACCATCAACTGGTAAAGATATCGAGACACATACAGATGAAAACTATTCTCCATATAAGAGGTAGTTTTTCACCAGGTAAGTTTTCCTAGCTTCTTCACAATGAAGACTGTTCAAAGAAACACCATGCTGTTTGTTGTACAAGCTCCAACTAATGTCATACCCAGCACAAAGTACCGTTTTGACAGTCGTTGTTGTTTCCAAAGTTGGCAGTGTAAACTCTGGGGAAATGTCAAGCGATACAGTATCTCATGAACAGGGATAAACCTTGCAACACTTGACCTGTTAAGAAGTAGATTTGCTGAAAAGTATCACTGCACCTTGTTGGAAGACAACAAGGACATCGACACCAGAACTGGATATTGCTTTATTGTCAGCAGCACTCCTAGAAGCATCAGTGGTATGTATCATGATTACTCCTCATAATTAAACTGCATATGTTGAATGTCAGGAACACATGTTGCCTTTTGTTGGTGTTAACCTGAACAGATTTGTCACATCCACCACCATTAGTAAACAATGTCTGCATGGTCTTGTGGTCGGAGTATCATATTGTTTGAGATGTACAAAGTAAAGAATTAACCTTGCTAGGCTGGCTTTATTTTCACTGTTGCTGAGAAATCATATCCAGTTTATTGGAATGCAAATCTTGTTGCACAAGATGCCTGTTCTCAGTGTCTGTCCCTTGATTCTGTCTGACACCATATGTATTTGTTGAACAGGGTTATACTGCTTTTAAGAGTGAGCACTACATTTTATAAGGTTGAAAAACCTTTTGGCCACCTGTTGGAATGGTGCTGATGTGACAATTTGTAAAAGATCATTCACCATTTGAATACATACAGGCATGTCTGTTAGATAACACTGCATCACACTGTGTGAGAGATGTCGCCTTTTCCATTCCACCGAGTCCTTCCAACTATGGTAACGACAGATTTTGCTGATATTGTCTTTCAATTTTTTACAAACATACTTAATGGAACAGGTGTATTTCCATATGACATAACTCTAGCTGGTGGAATCTTTTTTTTTTACAACTGACAGTGAGAAGGTTTATAATAACTACACCGTCCATTGTTATGTTCTTCTTTATCTTTACTGTCTTGTTTGCAGAAGATAGAAATATTTCTCAGCAACAGTAAAATTTTCTTTACCTTTACATGTCGGAAAAAAGGATTCTTCTGAAAGAAGACGTTGTTTATCAGACTGAGTGGTTGTGGAAGTAACAAAACTGTTCAAGAAATACCAGTATGTGTTCTTGGCATTTAACAAATGCAATCTAACCAAGAGGAGGTCAGTATATAAGAACTGATGCTTTTCGGAGGTGTGCTGACAACGTATTGATGTCGAGTCCTGACACTAAATATCCTTGTACTTCTCATTCACCATCATGCAGGACTATCCTCAGTTTACTGTCATTGTAACGTGTTTCACTCATAGCTAGAGCCGTTATAACAACTCGAATTAAATACTAAAAAAATTTCCGGTTTATAATATCAGTGTCTGCATATGCAATGTGTTTTGAGTTGTCCTAAGGTTTGTAGTTGCTCAAACTTCATTTTACTTCCTAAAATACTTTTTTTCTTCTGTAAGTATGAAACTATTAGAAGGTAAAATCCAATGTGGACAACTAGTAACATTAGGATGACCAGAAACACATTGTGTTATCCACAAACACTAATGTTGTGAAACCGCTTATTTAACTATTAGTTCAGAAACACAGATTACAGACTCAGGACAGTCTCTTTAACAGGTCATACTGTAAGCATGGCAGTGTGGGAAAGTTTACCCCAGTTCATCAGATACATGGTCAGTTGATACTTTCCCAGACTGCTCCTTTCCAGTGATTATTGCCTGACAAGATGTGCTACAACGGACTCTTTCTTTGGACATGGAAACATAAATCTGCATTTTGTTTAATGGTACGGAATGCTTCTACATAATGATAACTTAAAAGCTTTGTGAACAAAACAGCAATTAGTGCTAAGTATGGCATTTTGTTGACTCGGTGTGACAAACAGGACTTCTTTTGAACAGTCTTCATTGTAAAAATGCTGGTGAAAAACTTACCTGCCGAAAAACTACCCCTTACAAAATACAGGTTTTCAGCTGAATGTTTCTCGGTATCTTTACCAGTTGATCATGTAATTCATGACGTGCTAGATCCAACATAACCTGAGACTGTAAGTCATCCTGCATATACCTAGTGAGTTGCAGCCACTATATAACACCTTAACTATTAGTGTTTGTTCTTGTGCAAATGAATACATGTATATGTAAACGTTTAGAAGATTGCAGATACCGAGCAAATAGTCATATATGTTCTGCCACATGCAACTGTGAGGCATCATTTGAGTATTTTGATGAAAACCAGTGCTCTAACCCATTGTCCATATAGAGGTACTGACACAGCAGACTGCATGTAGATAATTAAAGTTATTAAACAAAAGCTATATATACTTCTCAGGTGTAATTTTCACTACAAGAGGTGGCTACATTTTGCTGTGCATTATTGGAACTTTTCAGATTCTTTAATAGTTGGTCATACACTTGTCATACTTTGGTCATATACGTGTCGTACTTTGGTCATATACGTGTCATACTTTGGTCATATACGTGTCGTACTTTGGTCAGTACTGAATTTGTTTTTATTATAATTTTGCATTTTCCCTTTCTTGTATTTTTCACTCCAAAAGGCATATTTTCAACCCTAAATTTCTCAGTCCGCACTAATTTGCCACAAAGTCAACATTGGTTTCCTGAATCCTGACCCCAAGATGAACATTTTGATGTATCTCAACCTATGTTGAACTCTGGGTTAGACTATCTCGAAAACTAGAGGACATTTTGGCTTTCTGCTGCTCCAATAAGACTCTAAAGGTTTTATAGGCACCAGACCTGGAGCCATCTCCACACCCAATCTCCAATCATTGGACTATAATCTTGGGCTATTTCTCATCAAAGCAAGTGCTCCACAACTGGTATAACAAAGGCCATGTCGTACTATCCTATCTGTGGGATTGTGTTTATAAAAACCCAGTGGTACAGTGCTCGCTTGATGCACGGTTGGTCTAGGATCAATCCCCGTCAGTGGGCCCATTGCACTATTACTCGCTCCAGCCAGTGCACCACGACTGGTACATCAAAGGCTGTGGTATGTGCTATCCTGTCTATGGGATGGTTCATATAAAAGATCCCTAGCTGCTAATCGAAAAGAGTAGCCCATGAAGTGGTGACAGCGGTTTTCCTACCTCAATATCTGTGTGGTCCTTAACCATATGTCTGACGTCATATAACCATAAATAAAATGTGTTGAGTGCATCATTAAATAAACCTTTTTTTTTTCTTTTCTTAACTGTGTATAATAAGTGATGGACGTGTAATTTCAGATTTATTAAAAAACCCTCTTTGTATCGTGTGTCCAAGGTGCTTATACTGTTGGGTATTCTTGTAACTGTTTTAAGTTCGACAGGTGTTTGGCTGTTCTGTTATCAGCAATCCCTTTAATTTCCATCTGTTTGTTGCTTGTGTAGCTAGTATAGAATTAAATTAAACTGTCATTGGGCATGAACTCCCTTGTTTATATTTTTTGAGGTGGTGTGCAATATTAATGTCAGTTAACATCACATCGCGATTCAGATATCGCTACACAATATTAAAACATTAATCGGTAGTTGCTAATTAAGTTTTAATTGACTAGAAATATCGCTAATTAATATTTTGAATTCAAAATGTTCTCTGAAATATTTACTAATTGACATACATGTACATTCATCTGAGCAGACTGAAAATATTATCAAATAGTGTTTAGAATTGCCCAAAATATTTATTTAACTGTTAACCCACTGTTACTTTTGATGAGGTTGTAGTTTTACATTCGACAGGCATTAAAACAATTATTAACAAGATAATCCTCATTGATTAACCTGTTGAAAACAGTTTGGATATAATTTATTTTTATTTGTTATTTACTGTAATAACATTCAGACATGTGATGTACCGGTAGTTTGTTTTGATTGAAATTAAGCTAACATCAGTCTATCCATTGTTTAAATATATTGTACGGTAATTGCTTTTAGGGAGTTTTTTCTCAGACACATACAAACACACATTAACATGTTGTAACTTTGGCATACTTTGTAATGTTTTTAATTTTTAATATATTTTTTTTAATAAAGTACTACCTTTTTAGTTTGGTATCATGTAGAATAGATTGTCAGTTTTGTATCTCTGTAGCTTTCTTCAGCTTCCGATATTTAGCTTATGACTTCTGATGTCTAAATTAAGTTAGAATGAAGTTTTATATTAACATTTAACTTATGACTTCTGATGTCTAAATTAAGTTAGAATGAAGTCTTATATTAACATTTAACAAGACCCACTTTAATCAGGGCTTTTCCAGAATTGACCACACATGTTCAGTGGGATACATTTTTTTATACCACTGCCCACGAAATACAATTTATCCTGCAACAACGCTTCTATTGGCCGATTATGATGACTGGTTAAAGCAATTTCATAAACGTATACTAGTAGATTATGACTTTTGACATCATTTGCATAGCTAAATGTATGTTACAAAATTGTCATTTGACCTCTAGGTCATCATACAATGTAGCTAAAATAACAGAGATAGTAGCTTTATAATGGACTTCTTTTATAGATAAAGCGGTTGATCGGGGCAGAATTCACGTGGCCATGCATACTCGGGCCTCTAAACAATGTGAGAACGTTATAGTTTCATTTGCGTTTCAATCACGCAGCTCTAGTTTTGCGTAAACCATTTCTCAATCTCGGGTTAAATTTAAAATACCATTTACATTTCTTTTTTGTACAAAAACAAAATTGGTTGCCTCAATGTGTTTTTACATAACCTGTAAACGGTTTATGCAGAGTTTCAAGTGTCAGAGGTCTGATGCTGAATAGTTTTAAGCCTAACCAGCGCTTTACAGGATCTTTAGTCTTGTTTGTCTTCTTTTGCTTTGTCTTGTTCTTATTGGGTTATGGCTTTAATCACAGGTGTGTGGGTCTCACTATAACCTTGCATTGCATATACATGTTTTATAAATCTATATATGCCTTTATTTTTAAAATAATTTTCTTTTGTACAGTACATTTGGTTATATTTGTAGACGTGTGATAACATAGACATTCTTGTGTGTGAGCCATTAATTAATTATGTATCAATGCTTGTTCTATAATATGTTTACAGGGCTGTAGAAATGAAAAATAGTTCACTAGCCCACCCGGACCATAACCAACTAAAATTTACTAGACCGCCAGACTTTCTACTAGTCCGTCAGCCTATAGAGTACATTATTATTTAACAATATTGTAATATACTCTGTCTTCACTTCAAATGATATATATATATATATATATATATATATGGGTTTTTTTTAATGACAAAAATATTAAGGATGCTTGATAAGCGATCAACATCATGAAGCAAACTAAAACTAGACCCAAACCTTGACTGACAAATCAATAAATTTTGAAGGCAAATACTAAGTTTTTCACATTTCTTTGATATAGATTTACAAAATTCAAGTGATATCCCGAAAGTGTATAACAGAACAATCTATTCAGGACACTCCGCAGATTCAATGCAAAAACAAAATATCTATATAGCAAATTAAATTAGTCAGTCAGACCAGTAGTTGTCTGGGCAGCCCCGGTTTAGAGAGAAATAGGTTATGGAATTCATTACAAAATGTTATGTAAAATATGGTTTCAAGTGAGAATAATGCTTCCTATCCACGTTTAAACACTGTCCGGCACATAACTATTTTGTGGATTGATTCGTCTCTTTGCTATCAAGACATACCGGTAACAAATGAGTCGGCTCTCTTGGCTTTTCTTTCTAGTATAAGCTTGTTTTATATAACGAGAAGCATAAATAACATAATGGGTATTTTGATATTTTCTTATATGTTGTCATCTATATTAAGCTTGCAGACAAATGACATATTGATAACAACTATAACTGAAAGAAGATATTGTTCAAATCAGTCAAACAATTTAATAAAATGTGTTTTCAAACAAAAAACACATGTTTTTGTTTTTTGCAATAAAATAGCATTTTATTTAGCATTACCCCGTACTTATTGTGGTATATTAAAAAAAACACAGTAAAAAAACAAAAAACAAAAATCTGGTTGATTTTATAGGGAGACTGGAGCAGGTTTTCAATGCTGTGTTGTTGCAATAAATACCCAAGTTATGCTTTTTGCTGAAACCTTATTTCATTCCATTTTATTCTGATTTGAACAAAATCCTCTTTCACTTAGTTGTTACCTACATGTATATGTCACTTGTCTGCATGCTCAATATATATGATTTGACATTTCTATAAGAGCAGAGTTCGAACTTAACAAATTGCCATAGGTAGGAGAGCATCACCGATTTGTCAACAGTGCTATCGGTAAAGCTCCTCAACAATGGCAAAATGTATTTACCTAGTGTACATTATCTACCAATATTTGAAATATATCTACATACAGCAAAATAACCTTTCAGTCATGGTGGGGTTTTTTTAAATCGCAATAGGCAGGCTCAAAATTGCTGTTGTTTGGCTGTAATACCTATGGCAATTTATTTAAAAATTGCCATGGCAGACAAATTCTTGAGTCCGAGCCCTGAAGAGATTATTCATTGAAATACCATTGCGTTGTTTATGCTTCTCAGTATACATCATGCTTAATTCCGCTATCTTGATTTATCAAATATGTGTATGTGTTAAATATAGGAAGAGACATTAGGCTGTAGGCCAATTCCACAGCGCTGTGTTTGATTTATGGAACTGAATATTGTTTAAATGTTTAAACTATGATGCTTGATTTCATTTCCACAGGGTAACAACTCCCATCTAACACAGTTATGTGAGATGGCTGTAGAAAAAGGTCTTGATTCACAGAACTACCAATGTCTTTCCTGCAACCGCCCAATTGGATTGTGTATGTATCTCACTTGATATGCACTCAGGCAACCCCTGCAATTGACCACGGCAATCGGCAATGCTGTGGAGATTGCCGTGGAGTTTTTACTTCTCCACGGTAACCCTTGCAATTGACCACGGCAATCGGCAATGCTGTGGAGATTGCCGTGGAGTTTTTACTTCTCCACGGTAACCCCTGCAATTGACCACGGCAATCGGCAATGCTGTGGAGATTGCCGTGGAGTTTTTACTTCTCCACGGTAACCCCTGCAATTGACCACGGCAATCGGCAATGCTGTGGAGATTGCCGTGGAGTTTTTACTTCTCCACGGTAACCCCTGCAATTGACCACGGCAATCGGCAATGCTGTGGAGATTGCCGTGGAGTTTTTACTTCTCCACGGTAACCCCTGCAATTGACCACGGCAATCGGCAATGCTGTGGAGATTGCCGTGGAGTTTTTACTTCTCCACGGTAACCCCTGCAATTGACCACGGCAACTGGCAATGCTGTGGAGATTGCCGTGGAGTTTTTACTTCTCCACGGCACTTTTTTGCATTGAACTATATATATATTTATTTTTTCAATGGAATGTTTTTTTTGCCGTGGGCATTTTCTTAATTGCAGGAGTTGCTTAGGATACAAGTTGTTGAGACAAACAACATTCATTTGTTCATACCTCAAAAGCTACAAGCAGGTGTGAGATTTGTTAGCTTTTTATGCATAAAATAAATCTGACAAACTAGATTGGACTGAAGTTCTATTATCATATATCACATAATAGAAATATTAGGCTGTTTAGATACAGTTTTAGGGTGTATACTACCAAATCAAATCCCATAGACGGCAATAGTAACATATGTGGCTAAAACTCCTACCTGCAACGTATCAACCGACATAAACGCCACGGATATAAATACTACCACCCCTCACACTTAAAGTGAATCAGAAAAAATTGGGGGTCAAGCTGCTCGTTTCTGAGATAACGGGTAGGGTCTATGACTACCCTAGTTCCGCACAAAATTCGAGCACTTTTTTTTACAGGTACCCCATACATGTTTCAAGCACAAGGCTACTTGACACATTGGTGTAGATGAAATAAAATTGCATATTTTTTTTTACCTAGATGAAACTATTATTTTTTACAACCAACACACTCACATTTATAACCAATCACAGGACTTGTGGTGTTCACTTCTCTATCAAAAGTTCGGTGCACCTCGAACTTTGACCCAGCCGGAAGTTATTTGGTTTAGTACTACCTATACTGATAACATACATTTTTCAAAAAGTGTCCAACTATGTGTGTTTATGACAACCAGGATCTGGTGTATTCTGACATAAACTGACAACCTCACTGAAACTGTTGTTTCTACAGTGCAACCTAATATAATGTACACCTCAAAAAGCATATATATTGCATATAGTTTTGTACAAATGCAATATGTCATATTAAACAACAAAATATTCTAAAATAAAACTCCTGAAGATATTTACTTTCAGTTGGGTGTGTGTACTCAGGTATATATGTAGAGACAACAAAGATAGTCAGAGTACCTCTACCCCTTTAAAGAATTCCATTAAAACACATGCACTTGATTGACCCCTAGATTATGAAGACCTTAACAGGCACATCAAAGAAATATCAGTATTAAAAAAATACACTGTCTGAGGAAGGAAACACAAACATGACTGTACCTGTATGAAGTAATGACTTAATGTCCTGAACATTAGTGTTGGGAGGAAATCCTGTATGCTGGGTGTGGGTGTCTTCAAGTTACCAGGTGTGGGAATTTCAAATCCATCGGCCATGCTGATTTTCATAATGAACCATCAAAACCATTGGCAGCCACCAATATTCCTGACTATATGTTATTTATAGTCTACTGTAGTTGGAGGTTTTAATAGTTGTGATATCTTGAATTATCATGCAGCTTTCACACATTTATTTTTGATTAATTACTGAAAAAAACTATTTTTAAATGACAAAATTACCCGAACATCTATTTTCTTGCATTATTTTCTAATCCGGATGAATACAATATGTATGTTAGATGTATTCCTACATTCTGTAATCCAGCATTTTATTTAGCTAGTAACATTAGGTAATACAGCTTTAACAATAAAATAAATTTTCAACTTAATCCAAGGCAGATAATCAAATCTGAAAAAATTGGTTCTGAATCTAGTATAAACTCAAAATGCTTTTCATGAGAGCTAACTAAGTGATTATTAAGAAGAAGAAAAATGATCTGAAGATCTAAGTATATGTTTAACAACCTTATTGTTATGTACAAAGAAGAACAGAATTTACAATAGTGACAACAAATTTAATTATGTTTTTAGTAAAGTTTTTCTTCAAATTTACTTTAAATTTTACATAAAACTACAAATTTGTCTAAAATATAACTTAGCACCCTATAAATATGTCAAAATGACAATAAAAATCAAGTTCTTTACAAATTTGAGTTTTCAGAATTTCATACATAAAAAATTAACAGTGTTAATGGAAACTAAAGACATTAACCCACTATTGGCACATGCTATTTTTAATATAAAAATAAATTGCTATTAAAATCTTAGTTCAGGTTACCTATATATAATACCATATTTAAGAGCAGTTGTATATGGCAAGTCAAATACCATGTAAAAAGAAATTATTGAAATCTTTACAGTATGAATTATAGGCCAAAACCAACTTTTCTTCAGTGCTAACTTTGATTCAAACTCCATTCAGAGCCATGTACAGAGATTATTGTCAAGGTCAAGGTCATTGTGAACTTGCATGGTCGAGTGATGGCTAATTAATCAACCAGTATAGTTTAATTAAATAAAATGACAAAATCATAATATTTGTTATTATGCACTGAATATGTGCTATAGGGTGTATACTACCAAATCAAATCCCATAGACGACAATAGTAACATATGTGGCTAAAACTCCTACCTGCAACGTATCAACCGACATAAACGCCGCAGATATAAATACTACCACCCCTCACACTTAAAGTGAATCAGAAAAAATTGGGGGTCAAGCTGCTCGTTTCTGAGATAACGGGTAGCGTCTATGACTACCCTAGTTCCGCACAAAATTCGAGCACTTTTTTTTACAGGTACCCCATACATGTTTCAAGCACAAGGCTACTTGACACATTGGTAGTAGATGAAATAAAATTGCATATTTTTTTTACCCAGATGAAACTATTATTTTTTACAACCAACACACTCACATTTATAACCAATCACAGGACTTGTGGTGTTCACTTCTCTATCAAAAGTTCGGTGCACCTCGAACTTTGACCCAGCTGGAAGTTATTTGGTTTAGTACTACTTATAATCTAATGTTTAGATAAAACATGGAACTACAGTGTACATCTTTATGATGTTTTCGTTATGATTGATAAAATAGAATGCCGATAACATCGCATTATGTTACAATGTAAGGTGCTGGACATAGCCCACTGGTACAGCACTTGCCTGATGTGCGATCGATCTAGGATCGATTCCCATCGGTGGGCCCATTGGGCTATTTCTTGTTCCAGCCAGTGCACGAGTGGTATATCAAAGGCTGTGGTAATACTATCCTGTCTGTGGGATGGTGCATATAAAAGATCCCTTGCTGCATTAGGAAAATGAAGTAGGTTTCCTCTGATGACTGTGTTAAAATTACCAAATGTTTGACATCCAATAGCCGATGATTAATTAATCAATGTGCTCTAGTGGTGTTGTTAAACAAAACAAACTTTAATTACCTGTATTTTACACTGTACAAAAATCCCAAAATGGATAAAAATTTACCCATAAATCACTTCCATTACAATTTTCTCCCTAAGTTCCAGCGTCATCCCCAGAAAAGTGTAACAAACATGATTTACATGTATTTTGTTTTGTTCCCTTTCAGTCTATGGCAAACCACGTGTGTGTTCCTTCAATGGTGGTTATTACTGCTTTGAGTGCCATGAGAATGCAGAATTTTACATTCCGGCAGCAATTTTGCATAACTGGGACTTTCAAAAACAAAAAGGTGTGTTTTTTCTGCAAAATTGTTTTAGTGTGGTATGCTATCTAATAGTAATATTTGGTTATTGTATGGCAGCCAGTTTTCGGCCGTAGTGTGATACGGAGAACAGGATTCCTCTGTCGTATGGTCACAGAGTGATACTCAACCTTTGGTTAAGCTGTGGCACATACATGTACATGTAGCTTTCAGCAGTGGAATCTTCTTACGTATGAATAGCTAATCTACAAAACCTTGATCATTTGACCATATTTTGGCAGAATTAAAAGAAAAAGATGTAAAAATTTTATATATTTAATGAAGTATTATATTTAATTTTTTATATCTGATTAATCTGATACTTTTAAAATTTTAATATTATTAGTATTTTTTTTTTGGTTTTAATCAAATGTTATAAAATAATGGTTGAACTGATGTTTTAAATTCATATTGCTGGCCGATAATTCAGCCTCATTTAAAGATTGTATATTCATATCAATGTCGATGGAAATCTGTGAAAGATTAAAAACATAAATAATAAAGCACCTATATACATGCCAGTACAAAAGCATAGCGAATAAACTAAACACACGCAAGTGTAAATAAGTTTGATGGTTATTAAGTGTTACTTAACTGAATGCATCCTAAAATATAGAAAAATATTTCAGTTATGAATGTTTGTAGAAAACGTGGTGTACCAATTTAAAAAAGAAAGACTGACCTTACATCTAGATGTCAGTGTTTAGCTGTTACACTGTTATTAGCTCTGATGGGATATTCCAGATGTGATCACATGGGGTTAAAGTGGGACGCAGTTCACACTGCTAAATATTGTTCTTCTATTTTATGGTATTAAATGAGTGCAAATAAAATAATAAATAAATAATTTACTGACATAACACGCATGCACACCAAAAATCGCATAACCACCCATTTCGTCAAATTTTATTTTTTATTTCGTTTATTTATTTATATTGATTATTTTTTGTTTCTGGGGGAAAAAAATTAAATTAAAGTAATCATCCACAATATTCAACACTAAATTACCCTGAAAACACACCTCTGAATAGTCATAAAATTTTCTATATACTAGTTAATTACAATTCCAAAACGAACCCCTTTGACACTTATTAGTGATGTACAAGACAAGTACAAACAAAACAGAAGCATAGGCTGGGGTGGGTGGTCATCTGATATCCCCATCTGCTGAGGCAAAATACTGTTTTAAAGTTCAATGTATTAGGCTATACAGGTGTCCAGGGAAATTATATTTGCTTTCATAAGTTTAAATTATTCGTTATGCTTTTGTATTCACATGCTTTATTATTTAAGTTTTTAATGATTAACACACTTCCACCAACTTTGATATGAATCTACAATCTTTAAATGAGCTAGAATTATCCGACATACTGGTTTTGCTTTAACAAAATGTACTAAAAAGGTAATAGATACTAAAAATGCAACCAGATGCAATGTCTTCACATGTTATTATTATGCGAGTTTCACTCCCGTAATGGCGGACCGATCACATGATTCTAAACATGGCCGCGCACAGTACTTTGACGTCACTGGCCAATAAAACCATCTATAGGTCTCCAGATTTCACAGAAAACATTTCTGGTAGTTCTGTAGATAAAATTATGCATTACACATCATCACTCACTTGATGCGTGGTCGGTTTGAGATCGATCCCCATCAGTGGACCCATTGGGCTATTTCTCGTTCCAGCCAGTGTACCACTACTGGTATATCAAAGGCTGTGGTATGTATTATCCTGTCTGTGAAATGGTGTATATGTTAAAGATCCCTTGGCTGAGTTGCTGCATTAGGAAAAATGTAGCATGTTTCCTCTGATGACTACGAGTCCGAATTACCAAATGTTTGACATCCAATAACCGATGATTAACTAATCAATGTGCTCTAGTGGTGTCGTTAAACAAAACAAGTAAACTTTTTTTGGGCACATTATCATATAAGTTGTAACATCCTCCACCACTGCATGTTTACAAAGAAAATGTTTCCTATACAATTTGAAATCCATGAAACCTGTATTACTCTGCATACACATTGAATTGCCTTGGTGTGTGTGTGTGTGTGGGGGGGGGGGGGGTTGTTAGCCTGTGATTGATTGCATATTTTTCACATCTTGTTATATACACGTACCTGTTACAGGGAACATTTTGTTAAGTATCCCGTTGTGATTCGCTACGCAAGTTTCAGAGATCGCTACGCAATTTTAAAACATTAAACAGTAGTTGCTAGAAATATCGCTAATCAAAATTTTGAAAACAAAATGTTCCCTGCTATATTTTACATGAACCTATTGTACCTTCAACATAAGAACACTGTTAATGCACATGCATGTGATAACCAGCCTCGGTGTTATCGTGGTTACGCCATCAGACATAAGGCTGGTAGGTACAGGGTTCACAGCTCAGTACCGGCTCCAACCCAGAGCGAGTTTTAATGATGGGTAGGTGTAAGACCACTACACTATCTTCTCTTTCACTAACGACTAACAACTAACCCACTGTCCTGGACAAACAGCGCAGATAGCTGAGGTGTGTGTCCAGGACAGCTTGCTTGAACCTTAATTGGATTTAAGCGTGGAAATAAGTTGAAATGAATGAAAGCATGTGATACCTTGCAGTATCGAGGGAGAGTTTTGAATTCTTGGTTGAAGTTGAAGACCAGCCTCTGCTTGACGTGTTCCAGGTGAACCCACGACTCTACGAACATGTTCCCGAGCTGGAGGAGATCCGGGTGAGTAGACAGTCAGTTTGGTTTCAGTTGGCAGCAAATTGTGTCAGTCATATTACAGTAGCGGTCTATATGAATCTTTCCTGTGGGGCTGGGACCAACCTTTCCAACCTTATCCTCCTTGGGCTTTAATTTTTTTAAAATGATAATAAAAAATGAAATGTTCTATATATTATTTTTAGACCAGCCCATCTAATTTAAATTTAACTTAAATTAATTTAAGTAATTAATATAAAGGTGAGGTTTTTTTTTTAAATTTGGTGCGGTTTAAAGAAAACATTCGCCCGTTTTTGGTATAAATTTAAATTAATTTTAGAATTTTCCACATAAGTAACTACCCATCTGTCCTGAGACAGGGTCCTGATCTTATCAGACAGGACTCGGGATGGGCATGTTCGAAACCGCTGTGGTATATGAGCATGTTAAAATAGTTACCTACCTACCTACCTATCTACCCACCTACCTACCCACCCACCTACCCACCTACCTACCTATCTACCCACCCACCCACCTACCCACCTACCTACCCACCTATCTACCCACCTACCTACCTACCCACCCATCGACCTACTTACCTACCTACCCACCCACCTACCTACCTACCCACCCACCCATCCACCTGCCCACCTACCTACCCACCCGCCTACCTATCTACCTACCCACCTACCTACCTACCTATCCACCCACCTACCTACCCACCCGCCTACCTACCTACCCGCCCACCTACCTACCCACCTGCCTACCTATCTACCTACCCACCTACCTATCCACCCACCCACCTACCTACCTACCCACCTACCTACCTTAACTACCCGCCCACCTACCTACCCACCCGCCTACCTACCTATCTACCTACCCACCTACCTACCTACCCGCCCACCTACCTACCCACCCGCTTACCTACCCACCTACCTACCTACCCGCCCACCTACCTACCCACCCACCTACCTACCCACCTACCTACCTACCTATCCACCCACCCACCCACCTACCTACCCACCTATCTACCTACCTACCTACCTATATGTACCTACAGTAGCAGTCAAAGCAGTGGGTATCATTTCAAATACCTGATTGTCACACATACATGTAAGTAGAACTTCAGGGCTAGCTCTGCCACTCACTAAATTGACCAATAGCAAAATTTAACAACAGTAAGAACAATTGGCAAATTTTATTATATAAAATTTAGTGAAATATCTAAAATATTAGTGAAAAGTGTTATCAATCACTCAGTGACGATAGCACATTTTTGAGTGAAAATTTCACTATTTAAATTCACTCTAAAATGTGTTATTGTCACTGTAGAAAGTGTTATCTTCACTGTAAGAAAGCTGGAACTATGTTGCTGCTGGCATTTTAAAAATAAAGGTAAATTACCAAAAGTTATATGATGAATAGAAGATTTCATATTTTTTGGTCAAATATGATTTATATCTCATCTCATGAAGTTTGCAATCATATCACTCGCCACGCCAGCGCGACTCGTGAGATATGATTGCAAACTTCACGAGATGAGATATGATTGCAAACTTCACGAGATGAGATATGATTGCAAACTTCACGAGATGAGATGTAAATCATATTTGGCAAAAAACATGAAATATCCTCTATTTATTTTTAATTAGCAAAAACATTTTGTGTAATAATTGATATTTTGTTGGAAAATAGCTATAGGTTTTGTATTTTTTTAGATAATTTGGCAAAAGTCCCGGTAATAATGAGGCCTATATATATATCTTCTTTTATCTGACAAAATATATTTCAGTATACTAGTGTTTATTAGTCCAACTGTATAGTCCCCAACAGATCCACTCAGAGGGGACTATAGGTTTCATCTCCATCTATCTGTTCATCTCTATCTGTGTGTTCCATAGTTTTCCATACTTTTGCTTTACAGTGCCTCAAGATATAAAATTTTGTACATACATGCAGCTTTTACATGTAGCGTTAAGTTTTAGTTTTATGGGATTTACCCACTTCTGACGGTTATGGCTAGATCAGGTTTGATCGTCATGAGAATTTATTCAAGGGCCATAACTGTCAGTTCTGGAATTTATCCATTTTTGACATACATGTACATGTAGTTATGGCCCTTGAACTTAGTAAAACATAATTACTGTAAATCATGTAATTAATACGTCATGATATTATTGTGTCCGTACATGAGTGAACAAAAATGCGTATTTTTATTAATGCGTCGGGCAAAAGTCCACATCACATAAAAACCACAGTTGTGTTGTTATTATATTGTTTGGGCTTCATCTTTGATGTTAAAAGAAGTCAGTAGTTGTTTTCACAGCTACTACATAACCTGAAGCTAATCACATGGTGGGTCGACCAGGAAGCCCTAATTACTTAAAGTAGTGTAATTAGTATAACTACACCTTATTGTTAAGGGTATGCCTCTCACTTTTGTGTGGTGATTGCTTCTAATTAATCCACCAGTAGGAACAAAAGGTAAACGGGTCCACTCAATTCTTAACTGTCAATGGTCGCTATTACAGGGCACAATATTTCACGCGAATGATGACTTATTATTCTAACAAATGTTTTAGACTGATTTTTTACACTTGATGCGCAGCACAGGAATAGACGTTAACAAATGCGATACTTTGCAACAGTGACAACTTGCAACCAGTCTAAATTAAATGCCATGTATAGAGTCGAGCCAAATTGTTTGAAGAAATACGCACAGATTGTTGGTTATGGTTATATAATTTTCTACTGTTTCATTTTTAAAGGAATATATTTAGTAATAAAATTTGTTGATTATAATTTTACAAATGTTCAAACAGTTTAAATGTATACAGTAATCCAGAAGTGTAAGAAAATTTGAAAAATACTCAAATCGCAAAATGAGCTTTTTAAAAACAAAACATTTGGAACATCACTGTATTATATAACTGCTATGATATTCCAGGAAAGTGAAAATAGAATGGCAACATCAAAACGAAAGAAAAATTCTTGAAGTATTCACAAAAAGACGTTTAACAAAAATTGTTTTTGTATTTTGTTTCATCTTTATATTATAAAAGTTTTATTTTATTTAGAAGTATTATAGTAAAATCCTGCACATTTTTTGTATTGGGAATGAGACTAAACAAAATGCGTCAAGTTATTATTGCGTTGATGTGTTCGCCACATTTTTCGCATTAATTACTTGCTCGAATTAATTTCGTTACAGTATGTGGGGACTGGTAGTGGACATTAAATAAAACATTCCTTCCTTGTAAATCATGTTTGACAAAAACATGGAATATCCTTTACGTATTATGAAACTGTAAATATGCTTTCCTTTTGCAGAAACTACGGATCCAGTTGTGCTCTTTAAAGACGTACCTATTTTCCTGTCAACAGTCATTAGCAGAGGAACTGCGAAAGAAAGTGTGGCCTCGGGAATATTTCTATGACAACATTAATGTTTACTCCATGATGGTAACCATCATTTATTATTATATAACATTTAGTGAAATATCTTAAAATATCAGTGAAATAAAAGTGTTATCAGTCACTCAGTGATGATAACACATTTTAGAGTGAAAATTTCACTCTAAAATGTGTTATCGTCACTGTAGAAAATGTTATCTTCACTGTAAGAAAGCTGGAACTATTTTGCTGCTGGCATTTTAAAAATAAAAGTAAATTGACAAAAGTTATATAATAAATAGAAAATTTCATGTTTTTTGTCAAATATGATTTATATCTCATCTCGTGAAGTTTGCAATCATATCACACACGTCGTGCAAGCGCAACTCGTGAGATATGATTGCAAACTTCAGTTGATGAGATATAAATCATACATGTATTTGACAGAAAACATGAAACATCTGCTATTATCATACATAGACAAGTACATGAAGGGTTTGAAAATGTATATGCAGTAATAATTATTAAGATGTGTAATGGTTCATATTTTAAATATGAAATAGTCTTTATACATATGATGGTTCATTTTTTAAAATATGGAAGCCTCTATTTTCTGTATATAAATGGTACATTTTTTTTTACAAATATGAAATAACGTTAAGCTTTATTAATTGTATATGTAATCCTTAATTTTGTTTACATGAAATAGTATCTATTAAATATATGTACAGTGGTTCTTCATTTTAAAATGGTTTTTCTTTTTAAAATATGAAATAGATTCTAAAACCGGCCTCGGTGGTGTCGTGGTTAAGCCATGGGACATAAGGCTGGTAGGTACAGGGTTCACAGCCCGGTACCGGCTCCCATCCAGAGCGAGTTTAAAGGACTTAATTGGTATGTGTAAGACCACTACACCCTCTTTTCTCTCTCGATCCCTGTTGGTGAGCCCATTGGGCTATTTCTCGTTCCAGCCAGTGCACCACGACTGGTATATCAAAGGCCGTGGTATGTACTACCCTGTCTATAAGATGGTGCATATAAAAGATCCCATGTTGCTAATCGAAAAGAGTGGCTGAAGTGGCGACAGCGGGTTTCCTCTCTCAATATCTGTGTGGTCCTTAACCATATGTCTGACGCCATATAACCATAAATAAATGTGTTGAGTGCGTCATTAAATAAAACATTTCCTTCCTTCCCTCTTTCTCACTAACCACTAACAACTAACCCACTGTCCTGGATAGACAACCCAGATTCCTGAAGTGTGTGCCCAGGACAGTGTGCTTGAACCGTAATTGGATATGAGCACGAAAATAAATTAAAATCAAATGAAAGCTGTAAATATCCTGTGTAGGTAAGAATGGGAAATTGTGTGACGCTCTGCTGAGCAGAATTTCTCATTTGGCCTGAACAAAATAAAGCAGATATCCAACGTCATTAACTAGCTATTATCTTTATCCTGCAGACCATAAAAATTAAGAACTAAGTTTGGTATTCCAAAGGAATGTGAGTTTCATTTATAATGCATATTTAGAAAAACAAGGTCGTGATTGAGCTCCTTTAAAATGTCTTCTTTTTCCAGGATTTCCAGCAGGTTGCCACTGGTCAGCTGGCGAAGACCCTGCACGAGGTTATGCGGTTCGCGTCTCGCCATGTGTATGACTGTGCCATGTGTTCTTTGAAGGGCTTCATCTGTGAACTGTGCAATAACCCCAAAGTGATATATCCATTTGAAATAGACTCCACGTACAGGGTGAGCATTTTATCTATTCTCACTGTGGGGCGGGACGTAGCCCAGTGGTAAAGTGCTCGCTTGATGCGAGGTCGGTTTGGGATCGATCCCTGTCAGTGGGCCCATTGTGCTATTTCTCGCTCCAGCCAGTGCACAACGACTGGTATATCAAAGGTTGTGGTATGTGCTATCCTGTCTTATGGGATGGTTCATATAAAAGATTCCTTGCTGCTAATCGGAAAGAGTAGCCCATGAAGTGGCGACAGCGAGTTTCCTCCCTCAATATCTGTGTGATCCTTAACCATATGTCCAACGCCATATAACTGTAAATAAAATGTGTTGAGTGTGTCATTAAATAAAAACATTTCTTCCTATTCGCACTGTATTCTTGTTCCAACAAGTGTACCATAACTGGTCAAAGGCCGTGGTATGTGCTTTCCTGTCTGTGAGAAAGTGCATATAAAACATTCCTTGCTGCATTAGGAAAAATGTAGCAGATTTCCTCTGATGACTACGAGTCAATTTACCAAATATTTCACATCCAGTTTCCAATTAATTAATCAATTTGCTCTTGTGGTATTATTAAACAAAGCAGCTTTAGCTATTCTGACTAATTACAAAGAACAGTTTGTTGAGAATCACGTTTCAGATCATGATACAAGTTAAGCAGATCCCTACACAATCATGTGTCCCCTACTGGTCCAACTGAAGGGGACTGTAGGTTTCACCTCGGTCCTGTTGTCTGTCTGTATATCCGTTGTCCCACTGTAGGTTTCACCTCCGTCCTGTTGTCTGTCTGTATATCCGTTGTCCCACTGTAGGTTTCACCTCCGTCCTGTTGTCTGTCTGTATATCCGTTGTCCCACTGTAGGTTTCACCTCCGTCCTGTTGTCTGTCTGTATATCCGTTGTCCCACTGTAGGTTTCACCTCGGTCCTGTTGTCTGTCTGTATATCCGTTGTCCCACTGTAGGTTTCACCTCGGTCCTGTTGTCTGTCTGTATATCCGTTGTCCCACATATAGTTTTCCAGGTCACCTGTTTTGTATTAGATGAAGCACATACACCAATCCTTTTTTATTCAACACATTGGACTGGTACCCATGATTTTGCTTCTGTGAAAAGCCTGTATGACGTCACATATAGTCTCGTTCAAACGTCCAGCCTGATGAGTTATGTTCCTAACATTACAGTTACGGGCAAGCATATTTTGTTAGTGTATGCAATGTAACTTCAATATGCAAGCATTTAAATAGCTTGTAGAAGTAATACCTTTAGACTTTGTCAACACGAGATAGTAAACTGGACAGTATTTAGTGTTTTCTGTTTTCAGATTTAATGGTTGTACTCATCTATACTCGCGTCATGATACATTTTTATTTTAAACTTGGTGCAGTCGAACAGTGAATTACAGATATTACTTTTCCAATGATGGTGTTATGTTTTTGGGTTTAGCTCCATTTCTCAGATTCCTAGAACAAAGACACTTGCTTTTTAGTTGCACCTGTATACAGTTTGTTTGTATGTTCATCTTGATGCATGTAGTTTTTTCCTTTTAATTTTAAACGAAAAGAAAATGTTTTATTTAATGACGCACTCAACCCATTTTATTTACGGTTATATGGCATCAGACATATGGTTAAGGACCACAGATATTAAGAGAGGAAACCCGCTGTCACCACTTCATGGACTATTGTTTTTCGATTAGCAGCAAGGGATCTTTTATATGCACCATCCCACAGACAGAATAGTACATACCACAGCCTTCATTACACCAGTTGTGGAGCACTGGTTGGAATGCGAAAGAGCCCAATGGGTCCACCAACAGGGGTCGATCCTGGACCAACCGCACATCAAGCGAACGCTTTACCACTGGGCTACGTCCCACCCCTTTTAATTTTAAACTTTTATTATTTTATTAAAATACTTCAGCATTTAGCTTACTGTTATGTTTTCACATTCAAGTCCATTTCTAACAAATTATAATTCCAAGATCAATAAAAAAGAAATGTTATAGTTGCATCTACATGTATGACGGGTAATCTCAATGCATGTTTTTTGTTAATTTCTTTTTTATTTAATTGTTTATATATATATATTTTTTAAACATGCACCGAGATGAATAATTATGGCACATTAGACATTTAATTATGCAGATATGTTGTTATATGTCATATTTGTGTTGACGGGAGTGAGACGTAACCCAGTGGCAAAATGCTCATCTGATGCGAGGTTGGTCTAGGATCGATCTCTATCGGTGGGCCCATTGGGCTATTTCTCGTTCCTGCACCACGACTGGTATATCAAAGGCCTTGGTATGTGCTATCCTGTCTGGGATGGTGCATATAAAAGATGTTTTGCTACTAATGAAAAAATGTAGCGGGTTTCCTCTCAGACTATTTATCAGAATTAAAAAATATTTTACATCCAATAGCCCATGAATCAGTGTGCTCTAGTAGTGTCATTAAACAAAACCAACTTTAACGGTATTTGTGTTACATCTGGTATATCAAAGGCCGACATGTGCTATCCTGTTTGTGGAATGGTGCATATAAAAGATCCCTTCTACTGATGAAAAAATGTAGTGTTTCCTTTCGAAGACCATGTCAGAATTACAAAATATTTGACATGCAATAGCCGATATTAATGAATCCATGTGTTGAACTGTAACTGTATTTGTGTTGGCAGTGTTCCCGGTGTAAGGCTGTGTACCACAAGACCTGCATGGTGGAGAGTCTCCCGTGTCCCAAGTGTCAGCGGTGGGGTCTCATCTCAGGAAACAGCCCCAACATGAGCAACCCTGCCGAAACAGAAGACTACGCAATCACTCCTTCATAGACCCAAACAATTGGGCATTTATCCAGGCTCTTTTGCCAGGGTCCCATGTCAGGGCCCCGTTTTATGGAACGATTGTAGCGCTAAGATCACCTTAAGTGCATAGTTACCTTATGCACTTAAAGTGATTTTAGTACTAAGATCGCTTCATAAAAGGGGGCCGTGATGAGAGAAAAAGTGTGAGTAAATCATACTTGGGATATGTTTTCAGTCCACTGAATGATGCAGTACACCACTGTTAAATTAATTTATTAGAACCTGTTGACATAATTAAGTATATATATATATATATGGAGAATGTTTAGCATAGAAATTGGGAATTTTCAGTGCCACTTTGTTTTTTAAGTGGCCTATGTTGAGACCCACAAAACACCTGGATAAATCCCTGACATTATAAGTGTGTTTCCATTGTTTATTTTATGAAGTACTCTAACAACCCCTATAAATACAATATACTATTTTAAAATATTTTAAAAATATTTTTCTCTCAAAATTAGGTTTTATTGAATTTGATCGTCTAGCTTGTAATCCTTTTGAGTTTTGAATGTTTTCTGGTAATCCAGAATATCGTAACCTTTAAATGGTTTTTTACTTTACTGTCATAACTGTGTATACTTAAGCCATCCAAATAGGATCTATGTGAGTGTGCTGGGTTTTTGGCTTGCATGCAGCACGTGTGTGTCGGTGTTTCTAGCGGGTGAGATCAAGCTGTGTCGGTAGAACGCTTGCATGCAACACGTGTGTGTCGGTGGTTCTGGCGGGTGAGATCAAGCTCTGTCAGTAGAACACTTGCACAAGGTGCTTTGTGTGTCGGTGGTTGTGGTGGGGAGAGATCGAGCTCTGTCGGTAGAACACTTGGACGGGATGCTTTGTGTGTCAGTAGTTCTGGCAGGGAGAGAACAAGCTTGCACAAGGTGCTTTGGGCATATAGTTGAATCCCTTCGGTGGACCCATTTTTGGATTGGTTTCTTTCCCTGTCCCACCCAGGGCCCAGAAGCCCATTAGAACAGACCATTAGAACTCCACTACCTTTGATGCTTTCATATCTGGTGTAAGTGTTCACCACATAATAGTATTTTAGCTGCACACCTTCAGCTTTCAAATGTGACCGACGTAGGTCATTTAGTATTTGGGTAATGTTTGGTTTCACGGTCGGCCTAGGGTTGGGCTATTTCTCATTCCAGCCAGTTCACCATTTCTAGTATATCAGGCCATGGTATGTGATATCCTGTCTATGGCATGATGCATATAAAAGAGCTCTTGCGACTAATGGAAAAATGTAGCGGGTTTCATCTCTAAGAGTATATGTGAAAATTACCAAATGTTTGACATCCAATAGCTGATGATTAATAAATCAATGTGCTCTAGTAGTGTCATTAAACAAAACAAACTTCTTTTTTTTCTGTTAATGTTTGGTTCAAGTATCTCAATTTGCCTTTAACACTGATCAGCCCTACTAAAATAATGTTTATCTTAGTGGTTACCCTAGTGTGTTTTAGCGTGGTGAGGTGGCATGCTTTAGTAGTCTAGGGCCAGCTTGCCAAAAACTGCTGTCTTGAGATTACAGAAGGCCTTTTTAGTGATTGATTGTAAAATAGCCTCTATAAAACAACCATGCTATAATACACAGTTATGTATTTAATCAGAAAACAGTCATCTATTACTAATATATGGAACAGCAACGTTTTAGCATGTTCATGCAAGAATGTCCGACAGACACCCCACCATTAATTAGTCCATGCAGTTACATACAGTTTTTATCTCTGAATATATTTTGCGAAAAATACACCACTATCAAGGGGGTCATGTGACTACTAATTTTAGGGAAAACTCAACTGACAAGTACTGTGTAAAAAAACAACATGTAGGTCAACCACGAAACATTTCAGTAGCAGCCCTCATGCCTGAGCACCGATGCACGGTCGGTGTGGGAAAATTGTGTAACAGTGAAGAAAGGGATCTTTTATATGTACCACCCAACAGACAGGTAGTCTTATTCAACTTACTGTGCTAGCACAACAAATATGCTATTCAACCTGAGTCATACCTACACACTGCAGAATTCTCTCCCTTGCCGGATATGCGCAATGCTATCCTTGCACGGGCTACCTGTAACTTCATTCTCAATTCTGCAGTCCACCTGTTAACACCTGTTTAAGCTTTGGCAAAAAGTTTTCTTTACTTGTAATTTTGTGTTTGTTTTTCGGTTGAACTCGACATACAGTTAGTAGTTGGGAATTCTGTGTTGAATTTACAATGTCCGACACGAGTTCATTGACAGCTAGCGCACGGAAAGTTTGTGCGCGAGATGGTTGTCAATTTCCTTTACGACGTAAAGACACACACATGTTTGGTCCAGACTGTCGGTCTTTTTCTCAAGACCGTCAGTGTGAGATCTGCGCCACGTGGTCCCCTGACCAGTGGGTTCGGTTCGGTTCGCAGACTCGGGTTTCGGGTACCAGCAAAATCTTGTCGGCTGCTTCGGCAAGTCGGACTTAATAGGTAGGTCCCATAAGTCTGTGGACACTTCGAAAAGTGTCCGGAAAGGGGGGAAACACAAGTATGTTTCTTCGTCGGTCTGTGTTACGAGTACAGTTACCGATACTTCGGGAGTGCCCCCCCCCCCCCCCCCAGGGCTCCTATTGTGACCGTGGTAAGTGAGCCATCTTCGTTAGTGACAGCGCCTTCTTCTGTTTGTGTGGCTTCGTCTCGGGCGTCGCCATTGTCGTTACGGTTACCTTTACAAACAGAAGGGGGGCAGGGTGGAGTCGTCGCGGCACCGGTTTTGACGACTTCATCGGTTACCGAGCACATGCACTCCGTGGTGCATAGGTCCACTGCTTCGTCCGCAGAGCAGGTGGCCCTGACTTTGCCTTCGATTGCTGACAGTCGCTTCGGCACCTCAGCATTCTCAAGGCCCGAGGAGAGTTCTGCCAGTTTGCTTCGAACTGAGCCAGTTGTTCCGATGCCGGGATCCGTCTCTGATGGCATCCCGACCGATGTTTACCGTTGGGTGGAGGACTCACAGTTTGCACCGTCTTTGGTCCCTACCTCTTCAACTTTACTCGATAGAGGATACGGTTCGCGCAGATACCCCTCGGCAAACTCCGACTGTTCCACACTTGGCGCAGGAACGACTGTTAGGCTTTCAGAAATCGTTGTTTCAGAGTTTTGTGGAATTTGTTAACGCTTCGCCTCAGTTGGGATCATTGCTTTCGCAGACGGGACCATCAGGTGCGGCTCCCATTTCCCCCCCCCCTCCCTGGTTTTCCGCCAAAACCAGCAGAAACTGCGTCTCGACAGCAGTTTGACGATGCAGTTAGGGATTGTCGTTTGGTTCCTATTGTTTCCGTCTCGGGAGACGCTGCCCCAGGGGCGTCTCGATTAGAGGGAGGAGTCCATGTAGATCTTTGGGATTCAATGGACAGTGACCTGGCTTCAGAGGAAGCGTCGGTTGGACCGGATTCTGTCACTGACCCAGCTCTCTCTCACTTCGGTTCGGAGGTAGAGGAGGAGTGCGATTATCCGGCGGTTCTGGCTTTTGTCAGGGACCAGGTCCGACAGGTATGCGGGGATGCTATACCTCAGGTTGAGGCCCAGCCTACATTCAAGGGTGTCTCCTTCGGGAACCGTTCCTTGAATTTGGTCACTCCTCGTGAGGAGTCGGGTTTACCACTTGCACAGGAAGTGCACAGTTCACTTTGTGACATTGATGCTTTGATCACTGGCAGTGATCGTATCCTGGGAGTGGGTGTTGATGAGTACCCAACGGCACTGCCTATGAGGAAAATCTTAACAAGAGCGTGCATTTTTCGTGCCGACTCCTATGAGACGTTGGGGGTGGATTTTCTTGAACATCCGGCCGTCGTTCCTGCTAGTGTGCGAGCCGCTTGTTCTCCATCGCTGCATGTGTCATTGTCAATCGTGGATCTGGAATCGTTCGAACAGCTGGCTAAGTCGATGTTCCAGGTTAACAACCATTTAGGTACGTTCCTATTTGGCTTGGATAAGGCTGTCGAGAGCCTTCCCGTGATGGCGAAAGGCTGTTTGGAGGCTGCGTCAAAAGCCTCTAAGCATATCGCTCAGTTATCTGGCCGATTGTTTGTGAAAAGTCTTTTGTTATGGCGTGACCATTACCTGGCGGGTTTGAGTGCGTCAAACATTGCGAAGATGTTTTTTCGTACACGCTCGGTACGGGAAAATTTACTTTTCGGTCCCGATTTTAATATTGTCCTAGACAAGGATTTGTCGTGACCAGTCCCGAACACTCAACCCTCAACCTATGGTAAACATCGGTCCATGTTTTCGGGGTTCAAGCCTCCTCCTGTGAAAAAGGCTGCTTTTTTACAGTCGGCTCAGATCCCTAGGGTTCCTGACACTAAGAGGCAACCAGGTAACAACCCGTCTTCCGCTAAGCGAGGACGCAAACGTCGTACTGCGTTCCATTCTCAGTCCATCAAAGGCGTTGTGCCTATGGGTGGTAAGCGGTTGGGGTGAGGGTACGTGAACGATCGGCAGTTGCTTTCGGAGGTACCGTTAGCAACCATACCTTCGAAATTGGTGCAAGCTGCCAGGTCTCAACCCGTGGGTTCTGTCGGTCGTTTCGACACGGTTACAAAATACCCTTTTCTTCGAGCCCCCGGCTCCATTTTAGTGGAGAGTATGATTGCCAAGTTTCTTGACAAAGGGGCCATCCAGAGAGTCAGTCTGGACACTCCGGAATTTTATTCTCATCTTTTCTTCGCCCAGAAGAAAAATGGGGAATGGAGACCAATCCTAAATTTGAAGCCACTGAACGTCGACGTTCCTTCCATGAAAATGGAAATGGTTCATTCGGTCCGGAACCTGCTTCAAATTGGGGAATGGGCTGCGTCGATCGATCTGAAAGACGCATACCTCCATGTCCCGGTGCACACAGCGTTTTGGAAGTTTCTGCGCTTTCTTTTCGACGGGAAAGCGTACGAGTTTCGTGTGCTCCCGTTCAAGTTGGCGACGAGTCCCCATGCTTTTACACGTGTGGTAAAAGCGGTGGTAGGTCATGTTCATTCGTTTGAGGTTCGAATGCATATCTATCTGGACGATTTGTTGATCCCAGCTTCGTCGCAACAGGAGTGTCGGACCAATGTCGGGTTGGTTTTGGACACGATCCTCCAATTGGGTTTTATTCCCAATTGTGTGAAATCGGAGTTAACGCCGGCTCAGATTTTCACATATCTCGGAGTGGTCTTCGATCTTGTGGTAGCGTCGGTTCATCCCATCGATGCGCGTATCCACAATTTTCAAACGTCGGCCAGACGTTTGATGGGGAGCAAAGTACTACGGTACAATCTCTCCACGTGGTGTTGGGCCACCTCGAATCTCTGGCCTCATTGATCGTGCAGTTCAGACGATTCAAACGACCACTCCAGTGGCATTTGTCCCCACAGTGGGATGGTCACAATTGGGACATGATTGTGCCTCTGGGCCCATGGTTCACTCATCCGATACAGGAGTGCCTGTCAGACAAGTGCATGTCCCTATCGGTTCTGTTGCACCCCCCTGCTCTGGATCTGATCCTTTTCACGGATGCGTCGCTGCACGGGTACGGGGTGCATCTGTTGGATCAACACATTTCAGGGGTATGGAATCTCTCCGAGAGGAAGCTTCATATCAACTGTTTGGAGATGGAGGCAGTGCATCGTGCCTGTCTTCATTTCCAGTGTGTTCTCGAATTCTGTTGAGATGCGACAATACGTCGGTAGTGGCATATCTCAATTGTTGGGTGGAACCAAATCGGAGACTTTGGGTCGCAAAGCTCTTGCGATTTTGGAATTTTGTGACCAATTAGGGACGACTCTGTGGGCGAAACACATTCCTTCTTCGGTGAATGTGTTAGCCGATGCCCTCAGTCGACATACCCCTGTTCAGACGGAGAGGATGTTGAACAAAGGGGTGGTCTCAGCGGTTCTCCGTGTTTGGGGCAGTCCACAGGTGGACATGTTTGCCATACGGTTGAACAACCAATTGCCGGTGTTTGTGTCCCCGGTACCGGACACATTGGCGTTGGAGTACGATGCGTTGAGTATGGATTGGACGGGACTGGATTTTTATGCCTTCCCTCCTCCTGTCTTACTCGGCAAGATGTTGACCAAAGTGGTCCAGGAACCTTGTCACGTGACGTTGATAGCTCCTCTGTGGGTGGTGCAGCCCTGGTTTCCACAGCTCCTGTCACTGTTAGTGGCAGTCCCGTTCCTATCTACTCAGCCAGCGACTGAGTCAGACGGTGTGGCATCCGAAGCCGGAGGTCTTCCGGCTTCACGCGTGGAGGTTATCAGGGCTTCCTTGCAACGCAGAGGTTTTTCGACAAAAATTGGGCATCTCGTCTCGTCAGCAAAGCGCAAATCTACCGAGTTGGTTTATCAGTGTCACAACGAACGGACAGGATTTCGATCCCTTATCGCCTACTGTCAACGATTTAGTGGAGTACTTTCTGGCGTTGGTCCAAGAAAGGAAACTTAAAGTCACGACAGTGAAAAGTCACAGAGCTGCGATTTTCACTACTCTTAAACAGTGTGGATGTCGTGACTTTTCTACGAACTTGGTGTTGCATGATTTACTTAAATCATTGCAATCCACGGTTGAACGACCTTCCATTATTCCGAAATGGAATGTCTTTCTTGTGTTACACACTCTTAAGGGTGCACCTTATGAGCCGTTGAGGTTTGCTAGTCTTCGTGCCTTGACGTGGAAGACTGTTTCTGGTTTCACTGGTGGCTTGTCATCGGATCAGTGAGATACATACTTTTTTGCATGACCTGGTTGATTACAATTGGACGGGTCTGTCATTTTACGTACCGACCCTATCTTTGTTATTTGGGTAACTGAATGTCATCTCAGTTCCAAAACAGTTGTTACACCAATGACTGTTACTCCAATGACAAAATCACATATAATTAAGGACTGCTCCCTTCTTTGAATTTGGTTATGGCGGCTAAAAACTTTTCTTACCTCAGTTTGACATTCATCCATCATAAAAATCATCCAACATAATTAGAAAATCATTCTAACGATACAGTGACTGGTACACCAATGACAAACTTTAAATCTACTGTGCATTTTCTTTGAATTTAGTGGGAATTCAGGGGTGTAGCGTGAGCTGGACCTGGGGGAGGCTGGTTCGAACCAAGTGGACCTTTTCTATTTTGTTTTTGCACCACCATAAACTCCATATGTATAAACCTGTATGTTTTAGTTCTGAAAGCGGACCATTTGCTTCAGGGGGGTGGGGGGGGTGTTTCGTCTCCCCCCCTCCCCCCCCTCCCCCCAGCCTACGCCCCTGGAATTAAAAGCAAAACAGATCAACAAACTTACCAAATAATGTCCTCCAGCTTAACACTTGAGGTCTTGCTTCACTGCTGCCACCTGTAAGAAACTGTCTGAACTTCCAGGGAGAAGTTGGTTGCATTTTTCACAGTTGTTACACCAATGACAAGTAAACCGTGGGACACGTACTCAAGTACTTCTTAATTTAAAAAGTATTTTGGTGATTGAGTTATGCACATTCTACACTATATCTGGGATCATACACTCGACATCTGTATTGGTTTTGTCCATATCAAACCAGAATTGATAATGCTGCTTAATGATCTTACAGTAAGAAGTGATGTTGGGACACGTTACACCAATGACATTTGGCATATAATATGTGTTAGATCAATAGTACTTCAGGCACAGAGTGGCATGTATTGTAATCTGTTCCATTAAATATTCATATGCGATATTAATGTTGATGAAAAACATATATATATATATTAAAGATTAACTTTAAAAAGTCGCCAGGACCAAAAAGTTCCATTTTCTGGAGAATGACTCGTCTGTGAAATGGTCGCCCAAAAGTGCGGGCAAGTTGTGTTCTGCAACGAAGTATGAAAACAATACCTCTGCTTTCGTGGTTGAATCGGCGGAGTCGGCGGACTTCGGCTTAAAAAAGCTGGTCACTTGTGGCCATTTCAACTTTCACTTGTGCATCTTCGACTTGAGGTGCTCACGCACATCGTAAACCCCGGAGGCGGCCACTTTGATGTCACGGCAACAGATGATGCACCATGCGTGGTTGCTTCCTAGCTTGTTGTTCGTTATAACGCCTTGGAATAGACTATTCCAAGACGACTGATACGTTCCGGCATATTGCTTGCACTTCTTGGGTGGAGGCTCCATCCCGCTCAAAATTCGCATGTGGTGTGAATTTACAGTTGCTTTCCCACACGGCGTGGTGTGCGCAAAAGGTCACATGAGACTTTGATTAGTGCACATACATGTATATCCGCTAGGTGGCACCTCTCGTCCAAAATAAATACGACAAAAGGGCCGTTTCCCGATTCACGAAAGGACAACGAAAATCACGAAGGGTCACGAAGGATGGCTTACTTAGATGATAACTAGTCATGTAAAAATAATAATGAAAAAAAATTAAAACCTGAAAATGTGTGTTACCTGTAAGGAATTTGTCTTACGCCCGTAAGACTGTCAAATGCTAAAAAATCCGTCTTACGGGTGATCCGTAAGAGTCGACATGTATGTATGCCCATAAGGAGTTTACTGAAAAACCATATCTGTATTAATGAATATGTTACAGGTATGATTCAGTTCTAATTGTGAGAAATGTTTGCAATGGCATGGATAAACAGTTTGTTTTGGACCAACCACCATCCCAAGTTGTTTCTACATGTGGTTTGATGGTCCTGTATGCAAGATATGATCTAGACAATGATTTACTGTTATGTGCAGAAGATAATGAAAAGTAGGTCACAGTGACCTAGTAATAGTACATGACAACCACCATCCCAAGTTGTTCCTACATGTGAGGTTTGATGGTTCTGTATGCATCTGTATGCAAGATATGATCTGAACCCTGAAATTTTTTTAAGCAATATTTTTTTAAATTAAAAATCAAAATCATGATCCCTGATTTTTTGCTATCACGCTTTCTCGGTCTGATTCGATTAAAATAATGCTAAAAAAATTAATAAATAAAAAGTTCCTATCTACCTACCCTATTTTTTGCAAAGATGAAACCTGAAACACGCATTTTTTTGTTTTGCCTAAGGTCTCACTACACAGATTACTTACTGGTGAGGGTTCATTCATCCACTATAGTTCCTAATTGTGACACATGTTATGGTTCACATATTCACTTCTAGGAAATGGTGAAGAATTAAAACAATATGTATGTTTAATGGTAAGCCTTCTGGCTGTATTTTGCCCATGTTATTTTGTAATATTGTGCATCGACCTTTTGGGACATGGGTATACAGCGCAAGTGACAGCCGGAGTGAATCGGTTAATGAACCACCTGTTCGGACCAGTACTACAGCCAGATGCGGTCATATAGCAAAAAACTGACACGGAAATGTTCTCAATTTTGGAGTAAAAATAAATGCTTATATAATGTATGTTCGCAATGGTGGATGTTGTTAGTACCAACGAGAACCCGTTCTATTGGCAATCTTCGTTTGAAGTTGGGCAATTTAACATGGGTTTCAATGGCAGATGACATCTGTGTAGTGAGACCTAATAAGAAGCCATGTGTCATATTTATGTCAGATTACACTTTATATATCTTTCTTCTTGTTATTAACAATATGTTATACACCTATTACATACGACCCCCGGATTAGTATTTTTCAAGATGGCCGCCATTACCATTATCAAAAATAGGTTTTATTACCATAACTTTTAAACTAAAGGACATAAAGAAGTGGAACCAGTGTCTATATCTACTACTTGAATGGTGTTATTGGTTTCATAGTGATTAAAATCATATTTATCTATATTCCAAGATGGCTGCCACCACCATTATAAGAAATCACCCTTTTCAACATAACTTTTAAATTATTAACCGTATAAATGTGGAACCAATGTCTATACCCATTATTTTTGGGTCAACCTATGTGTTAATACTGATTTTAAATAGGTTGATATTATAGTTGATCATATTCCAAAATGGCTGCCACCGCCATTATTAAAACTTACCCATTTCACCGTAACTTCAATACGATACTAAAAGTTTGAGACATACAAACAGAATATATACCTATTATTACATGATATCTGATGATATTGGATTTACTGTGATTAAAATCATATTTGTCCATATTCCAAGATGGCCACCCATGGAATGAACAGTAAGACGCAAAATATTCTTCAAATGTCAAGGATATAGGAAACTATTGTTTGAAACTTATAATTCAATGTCATTCCGTGAAATATTCATATTATTGGTTATTTGAATCAGCACTTATATTACTTCAGTCAGTACAAAGTCCTCTGCAGTGGCATAATGCAGTGCATTTCAGTCCTGTTGTCCTGCAAACACATTTCTTTTAACAGATAGGTTCTGCCTTGCATCCACACTTGATCAGTTGCTTGCAAGTTTTTGATACTTCTGGTTGTGTGGTCCAAATTAGCTCCCAATGGCTGTTCTTTTTAACCTAACCAAATCTCTGGTCTAGGACGGTTCTGCTCAGATTCCAAGCATCTCAACCAGATACTAGCCTGATACACATTTCGATTTGTGTGTTCGATCAAAGAAGCCTGAGTTGGTGGCAGGTTTGCATCATTGGAGTCTTTCGCGGGAACATTTCTCTTCTTGGGTCGTTTACAGTTCTTGAGCGTGATGAACTATCATACAAAATGCATGTAAAGTTCTCTGTGACTTCAAAGTGTCGAGAATTGAAACTCATTGGATCAAATGGGTTCACATTAGGATAAGTGAACGGCGTAGCTAAGCTTCATGTTATAATAACACAACTTTGTGGATTAACAACTTATAGAAATATAATTAAGACAACATTGTAATGCCAATAAATACAGCTCACAGTCATAGTTTCGATGGAGGTGGTGGTTGGGAGGGCCTAGGGAAATGAATTACAAATGGGGCGGACGTTCCCTTCTACTCTCCTCCGACATACATACCACATTAACCAGACATACGTTATTGTCAATATTCTACTTGTTACGTAATCATTTGTAGAAACCTTTTTTAACCCTTTGTTTAAACCCTTTTAACTTCTTTGTAAATAAAGTTTATTTAACCATCAATTAAGTATTTTTAGCTAATCTGTATAAACGTTTTTAACTTTTAAAACTTTTTTTTTTAAGCAGCAAGGGATCTTTTATATGTACTATCCCCCAGACAGGGAAGTACATACCACGGCATTTGATATGCCAGTCGTGGTGCACTGGCTGGAACGAGAAATAGCCCAATGGGTGGCCAGTAGAGTGCCTCACGTGCTCGTTGCTTGCACTTTGTGATTCCAAGATGAGACTCATCTGATCTCATTGATGGTGGTACAACATATTCACATGCCTTTGAAGATAATACCATCAGCAACTGAAAGTTCGTCTCTTGTTGTCCATTATGGTCTGATGCAGTGAGGTGTTTCCTCTATTGTATCAGGCCAACCTTTTAGTATCATGCCATGAAGTTCTTTCAATTCATTGGCAGTTCTCTGCTAAAACTGTTTGTATCGGGTCAGATATATCACAATGTAGTCGATCATGTTAACCATTATTGGTTCAACATCTGGTTCTGCTTCAGGCAGATTTGCACGACTTAGTGCATCGCCAAGTGGAATATCTTTTCCTGGCTTGTATTTGACTTCAATGTCGTATGGTTGCAGCCTCAACACCATGGCTTGCAATCTCATTGGTGCTGACAAATAGCTTGTAGGGGTTTGTGGTCTGTCTCAACTTTCACAGATTTGCCAAAAATGTAATGATGAAACTTTTTGCCAGAATGCAAAATTGCCATTTCTTTTTGAATCTGTGCATACTTTGATTCAGTAGCAGTTAGAGCATGCGATGTGTAAGCAACTGGGCGACCTTCTTGATGTAGCACTCCTCCTACAGCATGATTGCCTCACATTGAATAATTAGTTCTTTGTGTACATCATAGTATGTCAACACTGGTGCAGTACAGCACATTTCTTTTAGTTTGTGAAAGCTTTTTTCTTGGGGTTTATCCTAGTGAAACTCTACATCTTTTTGTGTGAGTTCTCGGAGCGGAGAGTCAACTGAACTCATGCTAGGCAGAAACTTTGACAGGTATTGAACAAATCCAAGGAATCGACGAGTATCCTCCTTACTCTCAGGAGTAGGCATTTCCAGGACCGCTCGGACTTTATCCGGATTGGGTTTGAGACCTTGTGTTGTGACCAAGTGTCCCACATTCTTCACTTGGGATTGTTTTTCCTGGCATTTTTCAAAGTTAAGTTTCAAGTTCCACTTAGTTGCTTTTGTGATCACTGCTTTCATGATCGGGGGGGGGGGGGGCTTTGTATGCCTTGAAGAGTGGGAAATAAAATCTAAATAATACATTTAGATATAATAATACTTGGTCAATAATTCTCCATTACTATAACCTAATACTTATATAACAAACATGTTTGGAAACATTGATATCTTTGGGTATTGTTACCTACACACAATTATAACAAATGTTGCACTTGGCCTTCCATAAGTTTCGTGTTCACACAGTACATCATGAAAATCCATGCATTTAAGTCAATATACTAGTACAAGCAAGTATTTATGTACTATAGGCCAGCACGCAGGTGACAATAATTATAAAGTATTACTTAGTGCATTCATTGAAATCAAAACGGTTTGAAGCAGTTACAAATTCATGAATTGATTCAACTATTCTTAAATTTATGTCTGGAGGATAGTCATTTCTACCAAATAACACTGTTTTGAGGTCAAAATTACTGTTCTAATAAAACTTTGTATGGCGAAAATTATTATACAAAGGACATGTAAACAGAAAATGAAGTGTATTTTCAAACGGATAACCACAACTGTATGACAGATTGTCACCGATATATGTTTTGAACCTACGATCATTTAGATCGCTACATTCTAGGCGAAGTCTACAGTGAACTATTTGATTTAAACGCATTCCAAATTCAAGAAATTGCTTATCTCGTGAATTTAATATTGGACTGATTTCTTTTTTTAAATGATTCAATATTTGTAATCTCAGTTCCGAGATTATTCCAAATATGAATTCCAAATGGTACAAAATAATTTTTATGGAATTCTGTTTTGCTATGTACAGTTAGAATTCGTCAGCGTTAAGAAGAGTGTTATTTGAATTGTTAGATGCTTTTGGTGGTACCAACAATGATAGATAGTTGGGAGTTAGACATTTTACCATTTTGTAAAGAATACACATTTTATGGAATTCACGGCATTGGGACAGAGACATAAATCCGTTCTCGTTATATATTTTGTCAGGACTAGTACCCCTAACTGTACCTAATGAAGGTTTTCCAATAAATTTGCCTGAACTTTAGGGCAGTTGTCCCATATGTAATCACAATAATCAAATATAGGTAAGATAAATGTTTTGTTTAGAGCATTTCAAGTGTTTTTTTTTTTTTTAATGTTTTTTATGGGGTTTTTATTTAACGACGCACTCAACACATTTTTATTTACGGTTATATGGCATCAGACATATGGTTAAGGACCACACAGATTTTGAGAGGAAACCCGCTGTCGCCACATAGCGGTTATATGGCATCAGACATATGGTTAAGGATGTTATGGGTTTGTGTATATATTATTTAGTGCTATTTATTACAATATTGTGGTATACATAAGAAGTTGTAATTAAATTCAAAGATTACGCATGGTATGAGTGGTAGTTCTGCATGAGCGAGCAGAGCCGTGTTTCAATGACTGATTGATTAGCTTGGATTGGTGTTATATAATAAGATTGGCCTTTAGTGAGTTTTACAAACTTCTTAGCTTATGATTACCCAGAATTCAGGGTTAGAGAGGAGAGAGAAGTTCAGTTGATGTGTAGACCTGCTGGCAGACGGTCACTATGCATTATGATATTTGTAATCCATGTCGGAGACAATACTGTGTATTGATATAGTGATAACTTGTTCCACGTCGGAGACAAAGTATAAAATATGATTTGCTCGCTTGAACGTTGAATTGAAGAATATATGCTTTGCTTATGTGACTTTATGGAAGACTTGTGTGCACTGAATCTTGATGATGTGATTTGATTGAACTTGGACATTCCTAGACTTTGGGTAAATATAACCTTGATTGTGGACTTTTGCATTATATTTGTTTGCCCACTTGTATTTGTATATTCATCTGCCAAATTAGAAACTGTCATATTCTGTATTTGTATATATCTTATTGTCTTCCTATTAAATATTCATAAACTTTGTTAATTTGTTGTGTGATTCATCACTTTCAATGCGTGTTACGGGTGAGTGTTGGGAATCCCCCTTTTTCCAAGGCCCACTCGTAACAAAATGGGGGCTCGTCCGTTTCGAACCTAACTTACTTTTCTAAGGGGTTTTTGTATTTAATTGTTTGCCATATTCCAAAACTTTCCTGTACTAATACAAAATTTGACTTGGAAATCACAACAAATCGGTTTGCATATTATGTGATAGCATAGGTAGCTCATTCATTTTTCACCATGAGTTTTGATGTTGCTTGGTTCGCTAAGTCTATGACTCAAGATTCCATTCTTGAATTAGACAAACCTGAATTATGGGCTTTGGTAGAATACCTGGAATTAGATTTTGATAGAAGTGCTAAGAAAGGTGCAATATTAAGCATTCTCTTCCATTATTTGAACGAACAGCTTGAGGAAAAAGTTATGCAAGAAAGTATGGGAGGAAAGTTTGGTGAGAGAGAGCGTGAAAGACAGTTTGAGTTAGACAAGTTAAAACTAGAGTTAGAACGAGAAAGAGAGGCAAAAGAAAGACAGTTTGAGTTAGACAGGTTAAAACTAGAGTTAGAACGAGAAAGAGAGGCAAAAGAACGTGAGTTTGAGTTAGAAAAGTTAAAGTTGGAAAAAGATACACAGCTGCAGTTAGCTCAAGTGGAGATTCAACATAGACCTAATCATCAGGGGCCAGATATTTCTAAATTCATTAGATTTGTCCCAAGGTTTCGTGAAAATGAGATAGATACCTATTTTGACCATTTTGAGAAAGTTGCTAGAAATTTGAAATGGCCTAGGGATTGCTGGACAACTTTGTTGCAAAGTGTACTTGTTGGTAAGGCCCACGAGGCTTATGCATCTTTATCTGTTGAACAAAGTGCAGACTATGAGGTAGTCAAGGAAGAGATTTTGAGAGCTTATGAGTTAGTGCCTGAGGCTTACAGACAAAGGTTTAGAAATTACAAGAAATTTGATAACCAGACTTTTGTTGAGTTTTCTAGAGTCAAGGAGACTACTTTTGATAGATGGTGCACATCTAAGGAGGTCAACAAGGATTATGACAATTTGAAACAGCTAATCTTGGTTGAAGAGTTTAAGAGGTGTAGTCCTACAGAGATTAAGACATATTTGGATGAACACAAGGTTGATACTTTGAGAGATGCGGCTGTTTTGGCTGATGAGTTTGCACTGACCCACAAGAGTTTATTTTCTCGCAATACTCAGTCTAGAGGTGGTAGTACCACTAATCATAGCTTTCAACCCGGAAGTTTTCGAGGTCATGGTTATGGTCAGTCTTCTCAAGGTCAATTTGGAGGTCAATCTAGTTACTCTTCTATGGGTAATAGTGGACAGGGACGAGGTCAGACTAGGAATTTCAATAACTCTAGCAGTCACAGTGGCAATCAGAGAGATAGTGGCAATCAGAACGCAGGTAACTATTCAGGACACCAAAACAGTAATTCTTCTAAGAATTCAGTTCTGTTGGATCGGAGTACTATGGATGGTCAGTTGGCAGGGCCAATGTGTAATTACTGCAAGAAATACGGTCACGTTAAAAGTGGGTGTCGTTTGTTGGCTGAAAAAAAACTAAACTATCTTAAGTCTCCCAATGCTTGTGCAAATGTGTTTGTTAAGCCACCAAGTAGTTGGTTAGGCAAAGAGGTTCCAGTTGAAAAGACAAAAGGTGAGATGGAGTTAGATAATAAGGCATCGTATGATCCTTTCTTGTCTAAGGGTGAGGTTTCTTTGTGTAATGGTGATGCTGCGCAAATCACTATTCTTAGAGATACAGGTGCATTACAAACACTTATCCTAGAGGGCACACTTCCTTTGTCAGATGAGACTTATACTGGTACAAGTATTCTTATGCAGGGTATTGAGTGTGGTTTTGTCCATGTACCTCTTCATAGAATTGAGCTTAAGTCTGAACTTGTCTCAGGAACAGTTGTTGTGGGAGTCAGAGAAAAGCTTCCAATTTCTGGTGTGGATCTTTTGTTGGGAAATGATTTGGCTGGAGGTGAGGTTAAGCCTAGAGATTCACTGGATTCAAATATTTGTGATGACCCAATTGTTTGTGATGACCCCATTTGTCATGAGGACGGAGTTGTTTATGAAAAACCTATTGTTTGTGTGGATTCAGTTATTTGTGAGACTTCAGATAACGTAGAAACAGGATCAGACTTTGTAGATGAGATATTACTTTATCCTTCGTGTGTAGTTACCAGGGCTATGGCTAAGAAGGACATTCATTTGGATGATGTTCAGCCAAAACAAGTTGATTTGTCAGAAGATGTGTCAGTTGACAGAGGTGTATCAGTTGTTGAAGCTCAATCAGAGTTGATTGGTTTGTCAGATACATTTATGTGTGACTTAGACAATGAGAATATTGGTGAAGTTGATAGATCTGTTAGGAAATCTCAGAGTGATGACATTCCTAAAGATATTTGGACCAGAGAGAAACTCATTCAGAATCAGAAAGCAGACCCAGAGTTGAAAAAAGCTTAGAAATAAGGCTTTGTCTGAGAAAGAGATTGAAAATGTGTCTGTTGGATACTACTTGGATCAGGACATTTTGATGAGAAAGTGGAGGCCACCAGATAGTCCTATAGATCAGTTTTGGCAGGTACAACAGCAGATTGTGATACCTAGTTGCTATCGTAGAGAGATTCTCAGTTTGGCTCATGACTCACTACTAGCAGGGCATTTAGGAGTCAGTAAGACCTATCAAAAGTTGTTGAACCATTTTTATTGGCCAGGAATTCAGAATGACGTCAAAGAATATTGTAGAACTTGCCACACTTGTCAGCTTGTTGGGAAGCCCAATCAGACAATTCATAAGTTTCCATTACAACCTATCCCAGCATTTGATGAACCTTTCAGTAGAATTTTGATTGATTGTGTGGGTCCATTACCAAAAACCAAGTCTAGAAACGAGTACTTGCTAACCATCATGTGTACATCGACAAGGTTTCCAGAGGCTATTCCCTTGAGAAATATTAGAGCAGAAACCATTTGTGATGCTTTGACAAAAATTTTCACAGTATTTGGATTGCCAAAATCATTACAATCTGATCAGGGTTCTAATTTTATGTCAGGAAAATTTCAGCAACTCATGTGTGAATTAGGCGTTAAGCAATTCAAATCTAGTCCGTACCACCCAGAATCACAAGGAGCCTTAGAAAGATTTCACCAAACATTGAAGACCATGCTAAGAACATATTGTGCGGAACATGAGAAGGATTGGGATAAGGGCATACCGTTTGTACTTTTTGCTGCAAGAGAAACTATACAAGAATCTTTAGGGTTCAGTCCCTTTGAGCTAGTATTTGGCAGACGAGTGAGAGGTCCTTTGAAAGTTTTGAAAGATCAATGGTTAGAGGAAAATTCAGAAACAAATTTGTTAGACTATGTGTCAGACTTCAAAGAAAGATTCATGTGTGCTAGCGAGTTAGCTAGAAAATTTTTACAATCTAGTCAAGTACGAATGAAAGAATGGTATGATAGAAAAGCTGTCAAACGAGAGTTTGAGCCTGGTGAGAAAGTTCTAGTACTGTTACCACTACAGGGTAAACCATTACATGCTAAGTACTTTGGTCCTTATACAGTACAAAGAAAAGTCAGTGACACAGATTATGTGATTAATACTCCAGAAAGAAGAAAGTCAAACCGGTATTGTCACATCAACATGATCAAAAAGTATCATGAAAGGGGACAAGATAGCATTTCAGTGTGTACGTTGAATGTCAAGGCGGACGCCTGTGATATTACATCTGATCAGGAAATACTGTTTGAAGGTGCGGATGTACCCACAACCAAACTTAACAATTCAGAAATTTTGGACAATTTAGATCTTAAACTATCCCATCTTTCAAAAAGTCAAAAACAGGAGATCATAGCTTTACTTTCTGAATTCAGTCACTTATTTCCTGATACACCCTCACGTACTGATATGATAGAACATGACATAGATATTGGTCACACTAGTCCAATTAAGCAACATGCATACAGATGCAATCCTATCAAACTAAGGCAAGTGAACAAAGAGATAGACTATATGTTAGAAAATGACATCATTCAACATAGTAGTAGCCCATGGAGTTCACCAATTATCCTTATACCTAAGTCTACAGGAGGAGTTCGACTCTGTAATAATTTTAAGAAAATTAATGCTTTGTCAAAGACAGACTCCTATCCATTACCAAGAATAGATGATTGTGTAGATCGTATAGGTAATGCTAATTTTGTAACTAAGTTTGATTTATTGAAAGGTTTCTGGCAGATTCCATTGTCATCAAGGGCTAAACAAATATGTGCATTTTGTACACCACAAGGTTTATATGAATACAATGTGATGCCTTTTGGACTAAAGAATGCCCCAGCTACTTTTCAGCGCCTGATCAACAATGTCACCGCTGATGTCGACCACTGTGACGCTTACATGGATGACGTCATCGTAGCAACAAAACGATGGGAAGAGCACATAGCAGTGATTCGACATCTATTTGAGAAACTGTCACAAGCGAAGTTAACTGTAAATTTGAGCAAAACAGACTTTGTCAGGGCAACAGTGATCTATCTTGGACATGTTGTAGGTCAAGGCCAGGTGAGACTTGTTACAGCCAAAGTGGAAGCTATCACAAACTTTCCTACACCCAGAAATAGGAAAGAAATCATGAGATTCCTTGGTGTTGCAGGATATTATCGAAAGTTTTGTAAAAACTTCTCCCAGATAGCAACACCTTTGACCAGTTTATTGACGAAGAATACACAGTTTACTTGGAAGAAAGAACAACAGGATTCTTTCCAGAAGATCAAGGCTGTATTGTCAAATACACCTGTGTTGATGACTCCAGACTTTGAACAACAATTCACGATTTATGTAGATGCCTGTGATGTGGGAGCGGGAGCTGTATTACAGCAAGATGACGTCCACGGCATTGAACATCCCATTTGCTATTTTAGCAAGAAGTTTCTGAAGCATCAGAAAAATTACTCAACTATTGAGAAAGAAACACTTGGTTTGATATTAGCACTACAGCATTTTGATGTGTATGTGTCTACAACAGTGTGGCCTGTAAAAGTATTTACCGACCATAATCCGTTAGTATTCATACAACGGATGAAAAACCAGAATCAGAGATTGATGCGTTGGAGTATTATGTTGAATACTTACAACTTACAAATCCAACACGTCAAGGGATCATCCAATGTCATTGCTGATGCACTCTCCAGAGGATTTCCTGAACAAGCCAATTAATTGATTATGAACTGTGATATGTGAAATATTGAACAATATAGACATTCAGTGAATGATAAAATTGATGCTTTTAGTTTTCAGTGTATTATGTGTGAATCATGAATTCTGGGCATTTTGTTGTTTTTATGAAGAAGTTTTTCATAATAATTACTATTATAGAAAACATTCTTTCTTTGAAGGGGGGGGGGGGGAGTGTTATGGGTTTGTGTATATATTATTTAGTGCTATTTATTACAATATTGTGGTATACATAAGAAGTTGTAATTAAATTCAAAGATTACGCTTGGTATGAGTGGTAGTTCTGCATGAGCGAGCAGAGCCGTGTTTCAATGACTGATTGATTAGCTTGGATTGGTGTTATATAATAAGATTGGCCTTTAGTGAGTTTTACAAACTTCTTAGCTTATGATTACCCAGAATTCAGGGTTAGAGAGGAGAGAGAAGTTCAGTTGATGTGTAGACCTGCTGGCAGACGGTCACTATGCATTATGATATTTGTAATCCATGTTGGAGACAATACTGTGTATTGATATAGTGATAACTTGTTCCACGTCGAAGACAAAGTATAAAATATGATTTGCTCGCTTGAACGTTGAATTGAAGAATATATGCTTTGCTTATGTGACTTTATGGAAGACTTGTGTGCACTGAATCTTGATGATGTGATTTGATTGAACTTGGACATTCCTAGACTTTGGGTAAATATAACCTTGATTGTGGACTTTTGCATTATATTTGTTTGCCCACTTGTATTTGTATATTCATCTGCCAAATTAGAAACTGTCATATTCTGTATTTGTATATATCTTATTGTCTTCCTATTAAATATTCATAAACTTTGTTAATTTGTTGTGTGATTCATCACTTTCAATGCGTGTTACGGGTGAGTGTTGGGAATCCCCCTTTTTCCAAGGCCCACTCGTAACAAAGGACCACACGGATTTTGTGAGGAAACCCGCTGTCGCCACATAGGCTACTCTTTTTTACGACAGCAGCAAGGGATCTTTTATTTGCGCTTCCCACAGGCAGGATAGCACAAACCATGGCCTTTGTTGAACCAGTTATGGACCACTGGTCAGTGCAAGTGGTTTACACCTACCCATTGAGCCTTGCGGAGCACTCACTCAGGGTTTGGAGTCGGTATCTGGATTAAAAATTCCATGCCTCGACTGGGATCCGAACCCAGTACCTACCAGCCTGTAGACCGATGGCTAACCACGATGCCACCGAGGCCGGTCTTCAAGTGTTTTCCTACTCAAACGGTATTTTAGATTTCGAAGACAATTTATCATGGGACTGACCTTTTTAGGTAGTTGTTCAGTATGACAATGCCACTGACCATTACTCTGAAACGTAAGACCCAAGTGCTTATGATTTTGAACATTTTTAATCTTATCATCTTTTAAGAAGAGGTCTGGTTCGAGATAAGCCCGATGTTTTCGAGAGAAAGTTGTACTGGGAGCATGCCCCCACTCAATGTTGAAGCAACAACAGTCGTTATCATACGTTTGTCACTTAGTGCGACGATTCCCACACGCTTTGACTCCTTCTGTTCCATGCTCCACTCACCACACGACACAAACTTCAAACCAATCTGGTCGAAGTTTACTATTAGTTCGTCTGGGATATCGTACTGAACTACGTTGGTAGAAATTCTATCTAAAACTTCGCTGTTGATAGATTCATAGTTCTGTGTTAAAATTCTAGCTCTTGTTGTTGCTTTGCGTTTTGAAAATCCCATCCGATAAAGAGACTGGTCCGCTATTTTCTAATAGCAATCATGGGTTGCTAGCTTCAATAAGTCCTTTGGAACCTGCTATTGTTTTAGATGTGTTGACAACTTCCCCAGCCTCACGGATAGCCTTCGGATAATTTTGAATTGTTTTATCAACATCACCCAGTAGCAGAGGTCGCCCTCTGGGTTTTTTTGGTAAAGTTTTCTCCGCTAATGTAATGCCTTTCTTTGTAGATAAAATATTCCGCCTAACTTTCACCATACGACGCTTATGTCTGTCTCTGATACTTCTTACCGTTGATTCGCTGGCTGGTTTATCAAGATCTTGTGAAAAGTTGTACTCGCGTTTTCGCTTCCCTGATTTAGGCGTAGATATGTCTTTATTCGCGGTATCGATACATGAAGATGGAATCGCGAGTTCTGGTCCTCTTAACGGGAGCGGCATAAAACTTTCGTTATTAACAGTAGATTTATTCAACCAGCTCAACAGACTTATGATTCAACTTTGAATATAAAATAGGTATGTACTGGTATGTGTGCTGTGCTGGTATACTGAGCCAGCGTACTAGTTGACTATGAATGACTGTGATCAGTTGTCTTGCTAGTAGCATAATGTAAAAGCCAATTACAGTTGAGTTTTCTATTGTTGAACTTTAAGCTCCGGCGATCTCGATCAAACGGAAGCCGAAGTGAAACTTTCAATCAACAATAGCAATATTATCGCAAACCATATTTGCTAAACCACGAAATTAAAACTACTAACATTTCAGGTTTGTAAAACCTCGAAATGTTTTTAGTCCGCAAACCACGAAAATTTCCGGCTATGCAGTATATTAGCTGCTACAAGAAATAACTACACCACAAATGGTGGTGTGGTGCCTGTAGCAAGACTGATTTGCACGTTATTTCAACACTGATTATTTTAAGCCTACAAGCTGCTAACAATATATAATTTGTTTTGAGATATTTTATTGATTAGAAAAAGTCAAAAGAATTGCACAACAGGCAGAGCCTATATAAGTGCTCTCCAAAACAAGATGGACATCAGCCAATAATCAATTTTCATAATCATATATAAAATATAATAACATAATGTCCAATGGCATAAGGTATTTAACATAATTAATATTTATTAATATATAGTAATAAAAGGTAGAGAGTAGATAGAATAGAAATGTGATAGTCAAGAAAAAATTATGTTAGTGATGATCCTATTGTTGGAGCTAAACCTTATATGGGGTAGTAAAAATCAGAATAATAAGTTAGTTCCAACTCGAATCTCTTACTTTTAGCTATATATACTGACACACAATGAAAACGCAAAACATATTTTAAAATATTTTGTTGTGATTACTGTGTTCTAGCTAGCAATAAATAGAGGGGCGCTGCACCATGCCCCCGTTTTGTGCCCTTCTGCCGTGTTTGTTGACGCACCGCCCCTGATTATCGCCGCCCTGTCCTAATTCATTGTCAAACAAAAATAAAAAATCTTGCTTTCCTCTCAAAGCGTGTACAGTGTTGTTACGAGTCTGAATTCCCAACTAAAAACGTTTGACAATACATTGTTTGGCCACAGTTGTGAAAGCCGACAGCAGTAACGTGATATGGGTTTTTTTCATTTCTATTGTTAGTCGATATGACTGCAGACGAGCGGACAGGCAGTCTTACAAAGCTTGAATGCGAAGTAATCCTCACACCGTCACGCACATAACCACACACCACCTAGCAAATACCTAGTTGAAAGTAGACCATCATGATAAACATCGACAGAACGTCAAATGCGAAATTTATTTTGATAAGTACATTTTTGAAAGTAATTGTTGCCTTTGCAAATACCCAGACCAAGATACATATAGTTTTAACTGATGTCAGTAGTCCTTATCAATGACACATTGATTGCTTCTTTATAATATGGCACAGAGTAAACTAGCAACACTGGTTATTTGGTCTATGAAGGCATAACTGTGTTTTGTTAAAAGCATGTCTACAAAAGCTATTTAATGAAATATATCTAGACCTTGTCATTCAATAATAGCCGTTTTTAAATGCAGTGAGCAACTTGTTACAAATATATCCTTGTCAATTTTTAAATTTGTTTGTTCTTTTATTTCTTTATTTCTTTTTATTTATTTCTAATCATTATCTTTTTTTCATTTCTTGATTTCTTTTAATTATTTCATTTATGTATTTTAAATTACATTTGGGCATGATATTAAATGGTATAAATACTATATATAATAAAAAAAGAATATGATTTTTTAGGTGATCCAACCTTTTGTAAAACATTTTAATAGTTAAAGTTTGATTTTATTTAACGATACCACTAGAGCATATTGATTTATTAATAATCGGCTATTGGATGTCAAACATTTGGTAATTTTGAAATTTAGTCTTAGAGAAAAACCCGCTACTTTACTTTTTTCCATTAGTTTTATCGTTTATATACACCATCCCACAGACAGGATAGCACATACCACGGCACATTCCAGTCGTGTTGCACTGGCTGGAACGAGATTTTTGTTTAATAGTGTCTATATTAGTACATTTTGAGTTAAACTGTCAAGATCATTCCATAACTCCAACATATTAGGAATAAAGCTTTTTTTATATGAATTAGTATGGCATGTTGGTGTAGTGAAAGGACGTCGATTTCTGAGTGTTATACGATTATTGGGATTAAAATATGGTAATATTTCATACAGTAGATATAGAGGTGTTTTGCGTTTAAGTACTTTATGCATTAGAATTAAATAACTATTTTTGCGACGTTTATATAATGGTTCGTAACCAAGTTCATGATATAGTTTGTCAGGAGATGTTCCTTTCCTAAGTCCTATAATGATACGGGCCGTAAACGGAAAGAAGGAGACAGGCAAAAAAGGAACCAGGGAAAAAAGAAACAAAATTGGGAAGGTAAAAAAGAAAACAGGAAAAAAAGTAACGGAAAGAAAGAAACGGATCTTCATGAGGCCAAATAATTCACAAAAACCACACAAATCGCAAATTAATATCATGATTGTATTGTATATTCATCAAATAACGTGACATATTTTGACAATTCATTAACATATGTTCAATAGTTCAATAAGACATCTTGGTGACATGGATGTTGTGTCCAACACCATTGAGAAAGTCTGTTATAGATTTGGAGCCATTGGCATGGTCCTCGTACAGGGTCTTCAGTCTCTTCTGGAGACGTACTTGACCATGGTTGATGCGCTTCCTCAGAGGGGTCCCAACGGCATCTTGCTGGAGTGCAGCGCGTACAGTGGATTCCTCACGCTGGAACCACTGGATAACCTTCCAGACTGAAGGGTGGTGATGTCCTACCATGCTGAAAAACTTATTGTTCCACCCTTCACAGATGTTGTTTGTACGATGGCAGTCGGTTTGAGTGGTGTCATGGAAATTCCATTCACGAGGTGGATAAAGTGGCGGAGTACGTCTAAGTCGGAGATTGGTGTTCCCATCATCCTGGGAGCCAATCATACGGAAGCTGCCACTGATGCACGCCTGGTCGAAGTAGGGGGGCCAGCTCTATATGATCGACCAATCTGATTCTTAGTTAATTAGGAGAAGACGAAGGCAAGATATGATCATTTATAACTTGTAACACCAGTTGGTCTGTATTTCCTCCGCTTGTCTCAGGTATACAGGCTGTTTTAGGTCATGTTCAGTCAGTGGTGGAAATAAGCACACTAGTGGGTGTAAGGGGCTCTGGTCACGATGTTGGTGTTGTGGAACAGGCTGTTTTAGGTCATGTTCAGTCAGTGGTGGAAATAAGCACACTGTAGTGGGTGTAAGGGGCTCTGGTCACGATGTTGGTGTTATGGAACAGGTTGTAGGAGGGCATGAGGTAACCGTGATATAATGTACACCATTACAAAACTCGTTCCTAAGGCCGAACCACGTAGTAGGAATAAACATGCCCAGGCAGCAGAGCTGTTAACTTCGTCCCCATATAAAAACGCATTAACTGAAAAAGTTGCATTGAGGGAAAGAGGTATGGAGAGGGTTTCAGGGAGACGAATGACAAGAAGCAAGTCGTATTGGGGCAGCAAGAGTTATAGTATGAGAAAGGAAAAGACTAAACAGAAAATTAGTCACCAGGGGTGGATCCTCTGCTCGGACAAGAGTCATAACACGTTTTGGAGCAAGTGTAGGTAAGGGGTATGAAGATGGTAAGGAAGCAACACCTGCATATTTTTGTATTTACTGTCAAGAGAAGTAAGCCTATAGTCATCCACCGACAGAAGATCGCCTACAGTGCCAGTCATGAACTATGTGGCAATGTTTTTTGTTTGTTTGTGACTTGTGTTGTTAAATCGCAAATGTAGTTATATCTGTAAATATACGACCAGGAAACGTTAAATGTTACAAGTTTTTATTGCTACATGAATTTACAATAAAACGTCTTGTTTACTGAAGTCTAATATGAGTTAAGTGTTGTTTAAGGAATGAGAGCCTAGAGTGGGCCTTTTGTGCCCATTGCAGTAATACAAAATATGATGGGGTGCGTCTTGTGAACAGAGGGGTGCCTCTTGAGAACAGTGGGGGCCTCTTGAGAACAGTGTCGACAAAAAGCCCACTTAATGCCTAACCCTATTTTTCTGTCATTATTTAAGAACAGAAAATAATATACACGTATAATTCCCAGGATTCAAACATGATTATTAATTAAATCGGCTGTCATAGTTTGTGTGGTTATAAACACAGGCTTTCGGGATGTACATGTCATCAATGTTAAGGGGGCTTTTTAGGCACTTTCCCATATATATATATATATATATATATATATATATATATATATATATATATATATATATATATATATATATAAACACAAAAGAACAACAACAACAAACAAACAAATAAAACTAAAACCCCCCCCCCCCTCTCATATTTTGTTACATTAAATACATGACACGCTGATCTTAAAACATTAATACTGTATTAGTTTATCTCAAGAAGATGCACGTTCATGATTTTAGCAGTCTAGACTGTACTCTCTCGAAAAATATATTAAGAAAAAAGAAAATTTGCTTGAGCAGGGAAGGGTTTCGATCCCCCCAAAAAACTCCCAAAATGTGCACTGCAACCAGTTCGGTTCCGATGTAAACGAGAGAGGAGGCAGTCTTATTTTGCAATGTTTCTCGGTAGGAGAATTGAGCCATTTTGTTTTTCAACTTTGGTCGAAATATTTTGGTGATTTGGACGCCAATTTCGAACCGTTCGTCCGAAATATAATGGTTCTATTTATTTGTTTCTTTACCCCGAAGGACTATCCAATAATAAGATTTACTACCAATAATATTTTTGATTTAGAATTATACAAACGGTTATATCGTATTGTGTTCCATGCAGGTCAACAGTAAGATGCCATATTCGTCAAGCCTGATTGGTGATTCTTTTGTTTTGCCATAAGAGTGGACAAGAAAGGGGAACACTATCACATCAGCATCTGAATCGCTCTGACAATGTGCAGTGTGCTGGATTACGATTATATAACAATGATGATGATAACTAAAAAAAAAAAAAGTAGTGTCGGAAATAGAATAAAAATTATTTTCGTCGATTATGTCTTTCATATTAAACTGACAAGTAAATATTTAGTAAATATCTATTTAATGATACTCTATCTAATTTAGCATTTACTTGTTTGGGCTCTCATCAATGTACAAGGTGGTGTTTACTCTTGAAATTAAAAGAAAGATGTCGGTAAACAGGTGATTTGTGCACTTTATTGGAACAGACTATAACCAATTTTGATCGACTATTGCAAATAATGTTTTTAAAATTATTTAAAGACTACACCTTCAACTATACGCCTATAAATGATTCTAAGAAAATAATTTTATCTACTAGTAGAAAATACATTTGTATTGGAGAATCTTTATCACAAACAGATGCTCACATATAACTATAATATAGCACCTTTAAATGGTTGCACGACTGTGTAAATTTCTAATTGAATTTATATAACTAAATATGATGATCATAATTAATAATTTATGCTGCAATTCAAAATACTCAGTTAACTTGCAGTTTTAAATTAAAAGTGTGTTTAAGGGTAAATGAAATTGACATGTATGTCGATCAAAATATGTTATAGTCTGTTTCAATAAAGTACACAATTCACCTGTTTACGGACATCTTTATTTTAATTTCAAGAGTAAACACCACCTTGTACATCAATCAGAGCCCAAACAAGTAAATGCTAAATTAGGTAGAGTATCATTAAATAGATATTTAAAAAATATTTACTTGTCAGTTTGATATGAAAGAAATAATCGACGAAAATCTGTTTTATTCTATTTCCGACACTCCTTTAGTTTAACGTACCCATATACCACTAGGGTTTCGAAACACGCCCATCCCGAGTCCGACCTCCGATGAGATCGGTGGCCTGACTCGGGATCGAGGGGAGGGGTAGAGTTGAAAATGGCCAGAATTTTGAAAATAGCAATTAGTAAAAAAGTTAATAGAATAAATATTTAAAAAAAAGAAGTTACAAGCCAATAATAAAAAGAATTGACTGCTCGGCCGAATATTTATATAATATGGAGCATTTTAGAAGGACAGTCCAAAATTAAATGAGAGAAAGAAGAGAGGATCGGATTATTTAATAATATTAAAAAAAGAAAGTAATTTCGACATAATTTGTTTTAACGCAGATCTAAAAGTTTAAAGTCCGATCGATATGTGCACGTGAGTGGCCTCGTTAAGGCCGTTTGGGTGCACACCTTATAGGGAAGAGATGGGTTGCATCCCGTCAAGAAAACCCCTAGATTAACAGTCATTAGACGTTGAAGGTGTAGTGCTGTGCTGAAATACAGATCTTGAGAAGCCGAGAGAGAGAGTATCAGACGAGTATAGTCCAGTCGTCATGGGTTGGTATAGTGGTGCGGACGGGCCCGACTCCGGAGGATACGAGATGGTATCACTATAAAGCGAGGTAAAGTCTAGAAAAAGTGTAGTAGGGGCCGACCCCGCTTCCTATTTCTTCTTAGAGTGGGGCGGTCAATCTTCCAGTGCTGCTAGCACAGGCTCGGACATGTGGAGACTAAAGCTATAACAACACCTCTGGCCCTGCAGTCAAAATCCCGTTCATCCCACTTCCACTTCAAGCGTGATGGCTGCATTGATGCGGCTGTAACAACACCTCTGGCCCTACTTCAAGCGTGATGGCTGCATTGATGCGGCTGTAACAACACATCTGGCCCTACTTCAAGCGTGATGACTGCATTGATGCGGAGGTAACAACACCTCTGGCCCTACTTCAAGCGTGATGGCTGCATTGATGCGGCTATAACAACACCTCTGGCCCTACTTCAAGCGTGATGGCTGCATTGATGCTGCTATAACAACACCTCTGGCCCTGCAACATCTGCATCGATTACGGTGGTTGTACTCATGACCCCTGACCCTGCAGCATCGGGAGCGGCTACAACAGCTACAGTGACCACCACTACCCCAGCAAAATCTGAAGTGGCTGTAGTGATACCTCTAGCCCTGCAACACCTGAAGCAATCTCAAAGGCCATATTAATCACGGCTGGCCCAGTAACACCAGCAGTGGCCATAATGATCACCTCTAGTTCTGCAATGTCTGGAAGGAAGGAAGGAAATGTTTTATTGAACGACGCACTCAACACAATGTGTTTCCGGTTATATGGCGTCAGACATATGATTAAGGACCACACAGATATTGAGAAAAGAAACCCGCTGTCGCAACTTCGTCGCAACTTCGTGGGCTACTCTTTTCGATTAGCAGCAAGGGATCTTTTATATGCAACATCCCACAGACAGGATAGTACATACCACGGCCTTTGTTACACCAGTTGTGGAGCATTGGCTTGAACGAGAAATAGCCCAATGGGCTCACCGACGGGGATCGATCCTAGACCGACCGCGCATCAAGCGAACGCTTTACCACTGGGCTACGTCCCGCCCCACAACGTCTGGAGTGACTTTGGTGGCTGTAGATATATAGTAGTGATCGAAATGTTTGGTATATGTAAATACACGTTAAGTGGCAATACATTTGTCATGTTTGAAGAGCGTATAAGCAAAATATTGTGGAAATGTATCAAATTTGCCGATATACAACACATCTTGAATTTTATTCATGTATACTAATCTGTGTCAAGTGCCTGTGGTTTGATTCGTTTTGTTGTCGTTTTTTTTTTTTGGAGGATCGCTTTGTCAGATATGATTGCACAGCAAATGTTAATTTAATAATTAAATAAAGATAATTTTGTTTTTAATTAAAATTTCTTTTAAAACGTCTATGATCAAGTACATTTTTTGGAAAAGTTCCGTTGGAAAAAAATGTATCATGGCGTTACGTGTTTTCGATAGGGAAAGTGAAAGATATTAACAAAAAGCGAAAGATATTGTCAAAAGACACAGATTGTGAAAACATTACTGCTTAACCCATGTGAATCACGTCTAATATAGACGCAGATTGTGAAAACATTACTGCTACACCCATGTAAATCACGTGTAATATAGTGGTACTACATTGATTTATGTTACATTAAAGTAAACAACAATTCAGGGCATTGTGCATGTGTACAAATGAATTACAGTTACCTACGAATATACAATCTTACCTACATATACATGATGTTACCTACGAATCGAAATTTATCACATGACAACATTAAAAAGAACACTGTTTCCACAAAGATCAAAGTATATTCTAATGTTTTCATTGAAATCTATGCACGGTGTCACCAAAATAACAAGCCTCGCTCACAAACAGTGCTGGCGTGGGCCTATTTTTTTTTCTGACGTGTACTTAGATCATTAATTCCAATTTCTATATATCTTCTGTTATTTATTTTACGCCACATATGCACTATACTATAGTACCTAGTCAGAAAAGTAGATTTCATGCTTTGGTTTGGGGCCAATATTTATACTGAACATTATTCTCGCCACCCAGGAATATAGGTCAAAAGACAACAATACTGCCGTTACCAAATTAACAGTCCTATTTGTGTTCAAAAAATGAACCAAGGCCTTAATTTCATAATTAGCACTCCCAAACTCACAAACATTGTCCACCTATTTGTAATTAGGAAGCCGTGTGTTTCCCACATTTAAGCTATAAATGTGTAAATATAACATTGAAAATGTAATTACAAATTCACTAGATACATCGATTGGTGATACAAGACGAGTAACGAAAATACTCTGCAACATGTGTTTCATCTACCAATTATTTTCCCACCTTGGGTAGTCTGTGTTTGTAGGTAACATCTGGCAATTTAAAAGTTACCCACGAACACAAGTTAGGGTAATCGATAGATATCTTATTAACAAGTCTCCAGACAATGTCCATGACCCAGTGGACCATGAGTTATTGTTTACTAATCAATTTGCTTGTTTTTAAAAGACATTTGTATGTAACGTGATTTTTGGTACCAAACTGGGGTCTAATTCACAAAGGTCTCTTACGCTAGACAACAAAGCATCCTCTTTGTAAGTCGTTTAGCATTGCACTGCGAGATCGCACAGTTGCGAGAGTTTAGTGAATTAAGCTCCAGATCTTCGCATGTTTGAAAATGTAGGGCGGGACGTAGCCCAGTGGTAAAGCGTTCGCTTGATCCCGGTTGGTGGGCCCATTGGGCTGCATCTCGTTTCAGCCAGTGCACCACAACTGGTACGTCAAAGGCAATGATGCATGTAAAAGATCCCTTGCTATTAATGGAAAAATATAGCGGGTTTGGTTTCTTAAGACTATATGTCAAATTTACCAAATGCTTGACATTCAATAACCGATGATTAATTAATCGATGTGCTCTAGTGGTGTCGTTAAACAAAACAAACTTGAGAGCTTAACCCAGAAAACAATTTGTGTGGTGGCAATGCATTTCAATAATGACCATATTAGGACTTAAATAAAACATTAAATATTCAACTTGGGTTTAGATTTTCACAATTTAAGATTTATGAAAAATGGTATTTGTAGGTAACACAAGAAATTACCAATAGAAAAATATTCACCAAGAATTAAGGTTTTGGTCTTGACCTGAAATATTTTAAAGAATTATTCTCATATACACCATTTATTTTTGTTTTTTTTAATGAATAGGAGCCTTAAAGAATAAAGTCAATTTATTCTTTTCCAAAAAGGACAAAAAAAGTATCCAATTTTCACTTCCCAGCGGCACAATATTCCATAGAAGCTGGTCATATTAAATATGGCTTGAATCACTTTAGCGAGGAGGACGCAATGAACTCAACAGCAAACATATTTTTCTTTATGGATTTAAAAAAAAGAAGATTTATTACCCCCAGAACATAGGCAGTGAACAGGTTGGGGAGCCGTGGTCACTGCCTTACAAAGTACATATTTAAACAATAGTATCTAAACAAAATATGCTATTTAAATATGTTAATGCTTTCTATGATATTTATAAGACGGAGAGGGAGAGAGAGAGAGAGAGAGAGAGAGAGAGAGAGAGAGAGAGAGAGAGATAAGTATAGAGAAGTTGTGGGGATATTGAGAGAGTATTAGAGAATGACATTTTAATTAGTACTCTATTTCCAAGAGAGCAACAGTAAGATAAGTTTCAAAGAGTCTTTTATAGGGTGTCCATTCCTTATGAAATGCTTCATAGTTGCAATTTTTTTAATAAATATATTTTTCTATTTCAAAATTATTTTGTAGAATATTTTTCGCGGCATTGACATGCAAATTTCTTTTTTGTGTTTTCATACTGTAAATATAATATTTTATGTTGATAGTCAGCCAATTTACAAAAGTACCTTTCTCGTTGTTAATCATGCCTAACATAACTATATCTCTGCTTAGAGTAATATTAATTCCAGTTTCATTTCTTATCCATTATTCTATTGCTTCCCACAGAGAATGTACTAAACTACATTCAAATAAAAGGCGTTGTATGGTTTCAGGTGATTTGTTGCAAAAACTACAGGCACTTTTGTTGGAATCGAGATATACATATGTGTGTTATAAAAACAATGTACGTCAATGATTTAATGCTGCCTATATTTGACAGTATCACACTGATAGATTAATACGATAGTGTCAAGGACAGGGAACCTTGAATCATCTGGGGCAGTAAAACAATGTCGATTCTTGAAAAATAGCTGGCTTATGGTCATCTCAAAATAGCAAAACGGGTTAAACGTTCCTGAATATTTCCATGTAATGTGCCATGAAAAGAACCCATATATGACAGGCTAATATTAATGATTATGGTGTGTGTTTGTTTAAAGTATTACAATCATTGGAATATTATGTTACAATAAGAAACATATTTAAAATACAGAAGTATTAAGCAAATCACTGAATATTTATTTTTAAGGTCGTTTCCAAATAACGTCCATAGGCCAGTTCTTATAATCTTCATTTATAAGTGCCTCGACCATGGTATTCAGTTCATATGCTTTGAAGCCATAGTTATTTAATAAGGATATTAATGTTACTGCTTCCGGTGTTTTCTTCACGTGAATCCATTCCATGAAGATTCCCACAACCTCTTTTTGTCTGAAAAAGTCCTCCGCACCTTTAATAACAAAATATTCGTGAGATTCAACATCGATTTTCACGAACACTTTGTGCGATTTTATAAAGGGCAAAACGTTATCCAGAGTCGCTGTACTTGAAAGCAATGGAGACAACTCGCATGAAGGCGTTGCAGTCTTATACTCTGTGTGTTCTGTCGACACCAGTTCAACTTTAGTTTCACCAATGTTCCACTTGCGTTTGAAGGCCACGGTTTTGTGGGCGTCGGATACTGGCGAGAAGAGTATAGTGACACTGTCCACGAATCGTCCCCTTTCCACCGACTTGCACAGTCTGCCGACGTTTTCCGGCAACGGGTCGACGGTGACGACTGCGTAGCCAGCTTTAGCCATCTGGAGACCTATGGAGCCCACGTGTGCGCCCACATCAAGAAACGTGATGCTGTGGTCGTGTGCGAGGTAGTCGAGAATTGATCTGATCGTCTGCGGTTCTTTCATCCCAGAATTCATCAGTATGCCGGAAGTGTAGTCGTGTTTGGGGTCATGGTGGAAAATAGGCGTATCCCCATTGGGCGTTTTCAACATACTGCAGTCATGGAAGTCGGACCAAGTGCAGAAATTTATTAACCTCTGCCATCCCTTTCCTGTCCATTTAAAAACCTTGCTTTGGTTAGGTGCATCGGGCTGGTCACGTATATTCAATGTCGGTTCAACTGAAGCAATAGGCCTATTATATATAGAGATAATGTACATTAATGAAAGGCACACTGAAAATCCAAGCAAGAAGAAAACCTCCGGTCCGCACATTCTTCCAAATATTTGGTATGGTTTCATGGCTTTTTCCCCTGAAAATATAATTACATCCAAATTTTAAAACAATAAAAGTGTATGAATACCACGGGCGTAGGAAGGTGCCAAAAAGTGTGTGTGTGGGGGGGGGGGGGGGGGGGGGGGGGGGGGGGGGGGGTGTGAGGTGGGGTGTGTGTGTGTGTGTGTGTTACACACATACATATATAAATACATGAATACCTATATGTATAAACCAGCTTCCTAGTCCAGTGAAGACATAAAGGAGTAGATACAAGCAACAGTTCAATCAACATAATATACACGACAGATATAAATACAACCCCGTACTCTTAATGTTATGCACAAAAACTAAGTATGCTGCTTCATTCTGTATAAAAATAAATCACTTCTGAGTAGCCTATTGTTTCAAGCACAATAGTACCTACTTCCTTGGTCCTCGTTTATCAAATCACAGGAAGATAGTGGCCAGATGAAACAACACTTCCTGATAAGAAGTGCTGTCCCATACCTCACCACTGGCAGTATTTAATGTTTTATTTAAAGGGAGAGTAAACTCAAATATGAGCCTTATGTGCTGGAAAAATGCATACCCGGACCACCAACACATACTGACATTTTAAGAAATGAAAAACACGTAATTTTAGAGTAAATAAAAAAAACCCGTGATTATTCCTGCTAACTGATGGCAGACACTTTCTTTCGTCTTCGTGGCGTCCGGTACTCTAGCTTGGGGCGAAGTGACGTCAACTCCGACCAACTCCTGTATACACAGTGTAAACAAATGCTCTAATTTATGACAAGGTGCTTCGCTTTCATCAACCGGACTTGATAAATGACTTGATAGTATAATAAACTATTTAACTAAATATATTTCAATTTGCATCAATAGAACGAAATGGAGTTATAGTATTTTTGTCTCTTAAAAAATCCAAAGAATAAAAAAACCCATATTATTAGGCATACTGGTAGAGTACGTTGAAGCAAAAATGACCACTCACGATACCTACCTATCAGGAATCACAAATACAGGCCACGGAAAGAAAAGACCAATTAACTAAGAAAACACTCCGAGTGTCATTTCAGTACGTGGGTTAATGCATTAGCAAAACATAATACAGTTATTTTGACAATGGTAGTTTATTTTGTATTGAAAAATAATATATACTTATTGCTGGCTTACTGGGATGGATATTATTACAGAACATTGCGATGCATCCGCACAAATCAGGTGCTGTTCTGTCTGTGAAATATGCATATAAAACATCCCTTGCTAATGGAAAAAGGTAACTGCACACTTTTGAAACCACACCTCTCAAGTGCTGAGAAAGCTGTGGTTGGTCAACATGTGTTCACGCCTATTCTTAAAACAGGAAAAAGGTAACTGCACACTTTTGAAACCACACCTCTCAAGTGCTGAGAAAGCTGTGGTTGGTCAACATGTGTTCACGCCTATTCTTAAAACAGGAAAAAGAGAACTCAAACAACAAGGTCAAAGAAGTAATACTTTATTTTTAAAATAAAAATGAAAATAAAAGAAGCGACACGGAAGTGTGTGTAGCATTTCCCTAAAACGGGCCCTTGAGAATATTGGATTCGTAATAGAACAGCACCAAATTCAAAACTGTTATTTGTAGGCCTAGTAGGGAGAACGAACTTTGTGTGATAAATAAATACATGTTAAATGGCAATAACATAATAAGAATGAAGACATGATAGCTTTATATTTTTGTGCTGGGGTGTCGTTAAACATTAATTCATTAATTCTCTTATATATTAAACCTGATATTGAGTTTTTACATATTCTGTATGTATTGGGCATTAATTAGTAATTTCTCGCCGTCTGCTAAATTTTATGGAATATACTCTCCAAGAGGGGTGGAAGCCTCTCAATTATGTGACGTAATTAATGCGACGTCATCGATCGTTATGCAGTTATAGTGTATGACTTACCAGTCGATGGAAAACCGATACGCGCAACGCTGTATAGCTGTTGTTCATGTATACAGAGGGTCGGAAATGAAGATCGATCACACACACACACACACACACACACACACACACACACACACACCACTACCCGCTGCAAAACGACAATTGCAAAACATTAAAAAATTAGATTTACATCACAAAACGTATATCAGTCGATTCCTAGAATGATAATCTTTCTACTTATATCGTTTAATGGTATTCACTGAATAATGTTCATGCCATATTCACCGAAAAATTGTGCAATTTCGTCTAAAAAACCCCACTTGATTCCATCAAAAGGAAATCCGCCACATTTTCCATTAGTAGCAAGGGATATTTTATATGCACCCTCCGACAGACAGGATAGCACTAACCACAGCCTTTAATATATTATATCAGTCGGGGTGCACTGGCTGGAACAAGAAATAGCCTAATCAGGGCCATACGCTCCAGGGGGTAGTTGCCCCCCTGAGAATCTAACTTTTATTTTTTATTTTTTACTCCAGAAAATAGTATACACACCTCTTGTATAGTATTTCATTTGTTTATAAAAAGTAGTGCCCTCCCCTAGGATTTTGATCAGGGTACGGCACTGCCAATAGACACACCGAGGAGGGTGGGGGCGATCCTAGACCAACCATACATCAATCGAGCGTTTTACCACATGACTATATCCCACCCTGCCAATAAATAAGGTAGGAGGGTGGGGGACAAGATAACGTTTTATTAATAAAATCGGCCGCGGTGGTATCGTGGTTAAGCCATCAATCTGATTAAAATTAGCTCTACTGGTCTACCAGTAGATCTAACAGTATTGCGTGGACTCCCATGTCCAGGTAACATTTCATCTATAAATAACAATTTAAATACCGACCAATTACCCTTCGCCTTTTATAGCGTTATTCGGGAGCATACAAATTCTAAAAATATCGGGTGAGACTATTTATGCAATAGGCGAACTTGTTGGTCTATTTCAACATTAAAAAAACAGGGGGGAAAATGCAGTAATAAACTCTGGATTGTATACTAGTATAACAGATTTTATGGCTAAACTATCACGGTTTGTTTTTTGTTGTTTTTTCGTCATGAAATTCACCAAGAATTAGGGTTTTGGTCTTGACCTGAAATATTTTAAAGAATTATTCTCATATACACCATTTTAATTTTTTTTGTTTTAATGAATAGGAGCCTTAAAGAATAAAGTCAATTTATTCTTTTCCAAAAAGGACAAAAAAAGTATCCAATTTTCACTTCCCAGCGGCACAATATTCCATAGAAGCTGGTCATATTAAATATGGCTTGAATCACTTTACCGAGGAGGACGCAATGAACTCAACAGCAAACATATATTTTTTTTTATGGATTTTTTTTAAAAAGATTTATTACCCCCAGAACATAGGCAGTGAACAGGTTGGGGAGCCGTGGTCACTGCCTTACAAAGTACATATTTAAACAATAGTATCTAAACAAAATATGCTATTTAAATATGTTAATGCTTTCTATGATATTTATAAGACGGAAAGGGAGAGAGAGAGAGAGAGAGAGAGAGAGAGAGAGAGAGAGAGAGAGAGAGAGAGAGAGAGAGAGTAGATAAGTATAAAGAAGTTGTGGGGATATTGAGAGAGTATTAGAGAATGACATTTTAATTAGTACTCTATTTCCAAGTGAACTTTCAAAGCATTATTTTTAATTAAAACATTCTTTCAAAGAGTCTTTTATAGGGTGTCCATTCCTTATGAAATGCTTCATAGTTGCAATTTTTTTAATAAATATATTTTTCTATTTCAAAATTATTTTGTAGAATATTTTTCGCGGCATTGACATGCAAATTTCTTTTTTGTGTTTTCATACTGTAAATATAATATTTTATGTTGATAGTCAGCCAATTTTTGTTGTTGTTTTTTCGTCATGAAACGAATTTTATATAATATTTTATATTGCAAATAGTTTTCAGCATACTTCGTAATTCACCCGAATCATTTCGTATACCCTCGGCATAATCCCGAATGTTTTCAAATTCTTTTCAAATCACTGGCATGATCTTGCAAGTAAGGTTTTGATTGGTCGAATGAAAGGTCAACTGGACATGAGCTCCAACGGGGTGCTGTTAGATCCACAGGTAATAGTAATTAACCAGTGGAGCTAATTTTAATTAGATTGTTAAGCCATTGGACATAAGGCTGTCAGGTACACGCTTCGCAGCCCGGTACCGGCTCCCACCATCTTCTCTCTCACTAACAATTAACCACTAACAACTGACCTACTGTCCTGGACAGCCAGCCCAGATAGCTGAAGTGTGTACCCAGGACAGCGTGCTTGAACCGTAATTGGATATAGGCACGAAAGCAAGTTGAAATGAAATGAAATATTCATAAAATGCACACGCGCGCTCTATTTAACATTTGTACATAAAGTATTTCAACATGTTGATCAATAAAGCAGTATAAAAATAGGCCCACAGTATAATGAATATATGCTCATAAAACAACACGGATGGAAGAAGAACAACAACATAATAATCATAATACTAAATACAGCCATATAAGTACGGACTTCCGTCCCGAACCTCCTCGTGTTGTATCCTCCCCACTTGGGGATGCTACATGTTTGCCCTGTTCTATATATTAGTAAAGATAAGATTGTTGTTTGCTCTCCCCATCCCCACCTCCTGAACCTAAAGATTATACCCCTCGAAATATCGTTTCTACGGGCCTAACATTCCCATATATATTACCTTTGATGTTGTCATTGCAACGCAGGTAAGCGCTCTACCACTGAACTACAACCGTCCCAATAGTCGTAAGCCTAAGGGCTCTCATTTGTGTAGGGGTTGGAGGCAAGCTGATTTTTGCCCGAATTAAATGAAAATGTCCGAATGTTGATAACATCATTTATTCATATTAGCATTGCTACCAAACAGCTATAAACATGTTTACACAAAGTACAACTAATATTGTGAGTAGAATGATAGAAATACACGTTTCAGGCCAACTCAATTTGCAGACGAATTCTGCGCATACCTAAAACTCCTCAAACGGTTAAGAAGAGGATTTTCTTTAAGGTTTTTATTATTTTTACCGGAATTTTTTTTTGGCTAGCTACTAATTTTAGAGCACATTGAATTAATAATCAGTGGCTATGGGATATAAAATAATAATAATAATAATAATAATAGTTATAATAAATATTAATATTATTTGTCCCCAGACAACTGTGACGGTGTCGGGGTCGAGGCGCTCTGGGCCGAGTAGACCGAGCAGAAAAACTTCCGCTAGACTGGTGTATGCGCTTCACGGTAAACCGAAGGGACCCAGGTCATACAGGCCCGTAGCCAGGATTTTGAGAGGTGGAGGGGAGGGGGGGGGGGGGGGGGGTCGTTTAGGCTTATGGTGAGGCACGAATTGCCTCACACGAGTTGCTTAAGGGGGTCCAGTGTCATATTGGAGAAAAAAAAAAGTCACCTGTAAGGGGGAGGGGGTGTCAACCGACCCCCTATTGGCTACGGGCCTGTCATATCGTCCATGATTTTTGTCGTCCCTGGGCCCCGTTCCACAAAACGATCTTAGCACTAAGATCGTCTTAGTGCATAAGGTAAGTATGGACTTACGGTGATCTTGGGGCTAAGATCGCTTT